>NW_026623061.1:605000-662500 GCF_023065955.2 Ursus arctos
CCCTAACCCTAACCTAAACCTAACCCTAACTCTAACCCTAACATGAACTCTAACACTAACCCTAACCCTAACCCTACCCGAACCCTAACCCTAACCCTAACCCAAACCCTAACCCTAACCCTAACCCGAACCCTAACCGTAACCCTAACCCTAACCCGTACCCTAACCCTAACCCTAATCCCTAAAGCCTAACCCTAACCCAAACCCTAACCCTAACCCTACCCGAACCCTAAACCTAACCCTTACCCTAACCTTAACACTAACCATACCCGAAATATAACCCTAACCCAAACCCTAACCCTAACCCTAACCCGAACCCGAACCCTAACCCTAACCTGAACCCTAACCCTAACCCTAACGCTAACCCTAACCCTAACCATACCCGAAATATAACCCTAACCCAAACCCTAACCCAAACCCCTAACTCTAACCCTACCCCTAACCCTACAAGAACCCTAACCCTAACCCTAAAACTAACCCGAACCCTAACCCTAACCCTGACCCTAACCGTAACCCAAACAGTAACCCGAACCCTAATCCTAACCCTAACCCTAACCATAACCTGAAACCGAATCCTAACCCGAACCCTAACCCGAACCAGAACTCTTACCCTGACCCTGACCCTGACACTGACCCTAAATCCTAAACCCTGACACTGACCCTGACCCTAACCCTAACCCGAACTCTGACCCGAACCCGAACACTAACCCTGGCGTGAACTTGAACACGAACCCTAACCTTAAACCAAACCCTAACTCTAACCTAACCCTAACCATCAGCCTAACCCGAATCCAAATTCTAACCCTAACCCTAACCCTAAACCTAACCCAAACACTAACCCTTACGTGAACTTGAACCCGAACCCTAACCTTAAACCAAACCCTAACCCTAACCCTCAGCCTAACCCGAACCCTAACACTAACGCAAACCATAACCCTAACCCTAAACCTCAACCTAACCCTAACCTTCACCCTAAACCTAACCCTACCCAAACCCTAACCAGAAGCCAAACCCTACCCCTAATCCGAACCATAACCCTAACCCGAACCCTAACCCTAACACGAACCCAAACCCAAACCCAAACCCAAAAACTAACCCTAACCCTAACCCTAACCGGAACCCTAACCCTAACCCGAACCCTAACCCTGACCTAACCTTAACCCTAAACCAAACAGTAACCCTAACCCTAACCCTCAGCCTAACCCGAACCCTAGCACTAACCCTAACCGTAAAGCTAACCCTAAACCTCAGCCTAACCCTAAACCTAACCCTAAACTAACCCTAACCTGAACACAAACCCTAACCCTAACCCTAACCCCAACCCAAACCCTAACCCGAACCCTAACCCTAACCTGAACCCTAACCCTAACCCTAACCCTAACCATACCTGAAATATAACCCTAACCCAAACCCTAACACTTACCCTAACTCGAACCCGAACCCCTAACCCTAACCCTACCCCTAACCCTACAAGAACCCTAACCCTAACCCTAAAACTAACACGAACCCTAACCCTAAACCAAACCCTAGCCCTAACTCGAACCCTAACACGAACCCTAACGCTAACCCAAACCTGAAACCTTCCCTAACCTTAACCCATACCCGAACCCTAACCCTAACCCTACCCGAACCCTAACCCTAACCCTAACCCAAACCCTAACCCTAACCCTAACCCGAACCCTAACCGTAACCCTAACCCTAACCCGTACCCTAACCCTAATCCCTAAACCCTGACCCTGACCCTCACCCTAACCCGAACCCTGACCCGAACCCGAACACTAACCCTGATGCGAACTTCAACCCGAAACCTAACACGAACCCTAAACCGAACCCTAACCCTAACCCTAACCCTGACCCTAACCGTAACCCGAACAGTAACCCGAACCCTAATCCTAACTCTAACCCTAACCATAACCTGAAACCGAATCCTAACCCGAACCCTAACCCGAACCAGAACTCTTACCCTGACCCTGACCCTGACACTGACCCGAAATCCTAAACCCTGACACTGACCCTGACCCTAACCCTAACCCGAACTCTGACCCGAACCCGAACACTAACCCTGGCGTGAACTTGAACACGAACCCTAACCTTAAACCAAACCCTAACTCTAACCTAACCCTAACCATCAGCCTAACCCGAATCCAAATTCTAACCCTAACCCTAACCCTAAACCTAACCCAAACACTAACCCTTACGTGAACTTGAACCCGAACCCTAACCTTAAACCAAACCCTAACCCTAACCCTAACCCTCAGCCTAACCCTAACCCTAACACTAACGCAAACCATAACCCTAACCCTAAACCTCAACCTAACCCTAACCTTCACCCTAAACCTAACCCTACCCAAACCCTAACCAGAAGCCAAACCCTACCCCTAATCCGAACCCTAACCCTAATCCGAACCCTAACCCTAACCAAACCCCTAACCCTAACCCGAACCCTAACCCTGACCTAACCTTAACCCTAAACCAAACAGTAACCCTAACCCTAACCCTAACCCTCAGCCTAACCCGAACCCTAGCACTAACCCTAACCGTAAAGCTAACCCTAAACCTCAGCCTAACCCTAAACCTAACCCTAAACTAACCCTAACCTGAACACAAACCCTAACCCTAACCCTAACCCCAACCCAAACCCTAACCCGAACCCTAACCCTAACCTGAACCCTAACCCTAACCCTAACCCTAACCATACCTGAAATATAACCCTAACCCAAACCCTAACACTTACCCTAACTCGAACCCGAACCCCTAACCCTAACCCTACCCCTAACCCTACAAGAACCCTAACCCTAACCCTAAAACTAACACGAACCCTAACCCTAAACCAAACCCTAGCCCTAACTCGAACCCTAACACGAACCCTAACGCTAACCCAAACCTGAAACCTTCCCTAACCTTAACCCATACCCGAACCCTAACCCTAACCCTACCCGAACCCTAACCGTAACCCTAACCCAAACCCTAACCCTAACCCTAACCCGAACCCTAACCGTAACCCTAACCCTAACCCGTACCCTAACCCTAACCCTAATCCCTAAACCCTGACCCTGACCCTCACCCTAACCCGAACCCTGACCCGAACCCGAACACTAACCCTGATGCGAACTTCAACCCGAAACCTAACACGAACCCTAAACCGAACCCTAACCCTAACCCTAACCCTGACCCTAACCGTAACCCGAACAGTAACCCGAACCCTAATCCTAACCCTAACCCTAACCATAACCTGAAACCGAATCCTAACCCGAACCCTAACCCGAACCAGAACTCTTACCCTGACCCTGACCCTGACACTGACCCTAAATCCTAAACCCTGACACTGACCCTGACCCTAACCCTAACCCGATCTCTGACCCGAACCCGAACACTAACCCTGGCGTGAACTTGAACACGAACCCTAACCTTAAACCAAACCCTAACTCTAACATAACCCAAACCATCAGCCTAACCCGAATCCAAATTCTAACCCTTACCCTAACCCTAAACCTAACCCAAACACTAACCCTTACGTGAACTTGAACCCAAACCCTAACCCTAAACCAAACCCTAAACCTAACCGTAACCCGAACCCTAACCTAACCCTAACCCGAATCTAAACCTAACTCTAACCCTAACCTTATCCGAACCCTAACCCTAACCCAAACCCTAACCCTAACCCTAACCCTAACCCGAACCCCTAACCCGAACCCTAACCCTAACCAGAACCCTAGCCCTAACGCGAATCCCTAACCCGAACACAAACCCGAACCCCTAACCCGAACCCTAATCCTAATGCGAACCCTAGCCCTAACCTGAACCCTAACCCAAACCCGAATCCTAACCGGAACCCAACCCTAACCCTAACCTTACCCGAAATATAACCCTAAACCTAACCCTAACCTGAACCCTAACCCTAACCCTAACCCTCACCCGAACCCTAACATGAACCCTAACCCTAACCCTGACCCTAACCCTAACATTAAACCTAACCCTAACCCGAATCTGAACCCTAACTCTAACCCTAACCCTATCCGAACCCTAACCCTAACCCAAAACCTAACCCTAACCCTAACCCGAACACTAACCAGAACCCTAATCCTAACCCTAACCCTAAAATAACCCGAAACCGAACCCTAACCCGAACCCGAACCCGAACCCTTACCCGAACCATAACCCTAAACTGAACCGTAACCCTAACCCGAACCCTAGCCCTAACCCGAATGCTAACCCTAACCCGAACCCTAAAAGGAACCCTAACAGTAAACCTAACCCTAACCCTCAGCCTAACGCGAATCCAAATTCTAACCCTAACTCTAACCCGAACCCTAACCCTAACCCTAACCTGAACCCGAACCCTAACCCTAACCCGAACCCGAACCCTAACCCGAACCCTAACCCCAACCCTAACCCTAACCCTACCCGAACACTAACCGTAACCCAAACCTAACCCTAACCGTAACCCGAACCCTAACCGTAACCCGTAACCTAACCCGTACCCTAACCCGAACCCTAACGCTAACCCGAACCCGAACCCTTCCCTAACCCTAACCCCTACCCGAACCCTAACCCTAACCCTACCCGAACCCTAACCCTAACCCTAACCCTAACCTAAACCTAACCCTAACTCTAACCCTAACATGAACTCTAACACTAACCCTAACCCTAACCCTACCCGAACCCTAACCCTAACCCTAACCCAAACCCTAACCCTAACCCTAACCCGAACCCTAACCGTAACCCTAACCCTAACCCGTACCCTAACCCTAACCCTAATCCCTAAAGCCTAACCCTAACCCTAACCCTAACCCTAACCCAAAACCTAACCCTAACCCTACCCGAACCCTAAACCTAACCCTTACCCTAACCTTAACACTAACCATACCCGAAATATAACCCTAACCCAAACCCTAACCCTAACCCTAACCCGAACCCGAACCCTAACCCTAACCTGAACCCTAACCCTAACCCTAACGCTAACCCTAACCCTAACCATACCCGAAATTTAACCCTAACACAAACCCTAACCCAAACCCCTAACTCTAACCCTACCCCTAACCCTACAAGAACCCTAACCCTAACCCTAAAACTAACCCGAACCCTAACCCTAACCCTGACCCTAACCGTAACCCAAACAGTAACCCGAACCCTAATCCTAACCCTAACCCTAACCATAACCTGAAACCGAATCCTAACCCGAACCCTAACCCGAACCAGAACTCTTACCCTGACCCTGACCCTGACACTGACCCTAAATCCTAAACCCTGACACTGACCCTGACCCTAACCCTAACCCGAACTCTGACCCGAACCCGAACACTAACCCTGGCGTGAACTTGAACACGAACCCTAACCTTAAACCAAACCCTAACTCTAACCTAACCCTAACCATCAGCCTAACCCGAATCCAAATTCTAACCCTAACCCTAACCCTAAACCTAACCCAAACACTAACCCTTACGTGAACTTGAACCCGAACCCTAACCTTAAACCAAACCCTAACCCTAACCCTCAGCCTAACCCGAACCCTAACACTAACGCAAACCATAACCCTAACCCTAAACCTCAACCTAACCCTAACCTTCACCCTAAACCTAACCCTACCCAAACCCTAACCAGAAGCCAAACCCTACCCCTAATCCGAACCCTACCCCTAATCCGAACCCTAACCCTAACACGAACCCAAACCCAAAGCCAAACCCAAAAACTAACCCTAACCCTAACCCTAACCGGAACCCTAACCCTAACCCGAACCCTAACCCTGACCTAACCTTAACCCTAAACCAAACAGTAACCCTAACCCTAACCCTAACCCTCAGCCTAACCCGAACCCTAGCACTAACCCTAACCGTAAAGCTAACCCTAAACCTCAGCCTAACCCTAAACCTAACCCTAAACTAACCCTAACCTGAACACAAACCCTAACCCTAACCCTAACCCCAACCCAAACCCTAACCCGAACCCTAACCCTAACCTGAACCCTAACCCTAACCCTAACCCTAACCCTAACCATACCTGAAATATAACCCTAACCCAAACCCTAACACTTACCCTAACTCGAACCCGAACCCCTAACCCTAACCCTACCCCTAACCCTACAAGAACCCTAACCCTAACCCTAAAACTAACACGAACCCTAACCCTAAACCAAACCCTAGCCCTAACTCGAACCCTAACACGAACCCTAACGCTAACCCAAACCTGAAACCTTCCCTAACCTTAACCCATACCCGAACCCTAACCCTAACCCTACCCGAACCCTAACCGTAACCCTAACCCAAACCCTAACCCTAACCCTAACCCGAACCCTAACCGTAACCCTAACCCTAACCCGTACCCTAACCCTAACCCTAATCCCTAAACCCTGACCCTGACCCTCACCCTAACCCGAACCCTGACCCGAACCCGAACACTAACCCTGATGCGAACTTCAACCCGAAACCTAACACGAACCCTAAACCGAACCCTAACCCTAACCCTAACCCTGACCCTAACCGTAACCCGAACAGTAACCCGAACCCTAATCCTAACCCTAACCCTAACCATAACCTGAAACCGAATCCTAACCCGAACCCTAACCCGAACCAGAACTCTTACCCTGACCCTGACCCTGACACTGACCCTAAATCCTAAACCCTGACACTGACCCTGACCCTAACCCTAACCCGAACTCTGACCCGAACCCGAACACTAACCCTGGCGTGAACTTGAACACGAACCCTAACCTTAAACCAAACCCTAACTCTAACCTAACCCTAACCATCTGCCTAACCCGAATCCAAATTCTAACCCTAACCCTAACCCTAAACCTAACCCAAACACTAACCCTTACGTGAACTTGAACCCGAACCCTAACCCTAAACCAAACCCTAAACCTAACCGTAACCCGAACCCTAACCTAACCCTAACCCGAATCTAAACCTAACTCTAACCCTAACCTTATCCGAACCCTAACCCTAACCCAAACCCTAACCCTAACCCGAACCCTAACCCGAACCCCTAACCCGAACCCTAACCCTAACCAGAACCCTAGCCCTAACGCGAATCCCTAACCCGAACACAAACCCGAACCCCTAACCCGAACCCTAATCCTAATGCGAACCCTAGCCCTAACCCGAACCCTAACCCAAACCCGAATCCTAACCGGAACCCAACCCTAACCCTAACCTTACCCGAAATATAACCCTAAACCTAACCCTAACCTGAACCCTAACCCTAACCCTAACCCTCACCCGAACCCTAACATGAACCCTAACCCTAACCCTGACCCTAACCCTAACATTAAACCTAACCCTAACCCTAATCTGAACCCTAACTCTAACCCTAACCCTATCCGAACCCTAACCCTAACCCAAAACCTAACCCTAACCCTAACCCGAACACTAACCAGAACCCTAATCCTAACCCTAACCCTAAAATAACCCGAAACCGAACCCTAACCCGAACCCGAACCCGAACCCTTACCCGAACCATAACCCTAAACTGAACCGTAACCCTAACCCGAACCCTAGCCCTAACCCGAATGCTAACCCTAACCCGAACCCTAAAAGGAACCCTAACAGTAAACCTAACCCTAACCCTCAGCCTAACGCGAATCCAAATTCTAACCCTAACTCTAACCCGAACCCTAACCCTAACCCTAACCTGAACCCGAACCCTAACCCTAACCCGAACCCGAACCCTAACCCGAACCCTAACCCCAACCCTAACCCTAACCTTACCCGAACACTAACCGTAACCCAAACCTAACCCTAACCGTAACCCGAACCCTAACCGTAACCCGTAACCTAACCCGTACCCTAACCCGAACCCTAACGCTAACCCGAACCCGAACCCTTCCCTAACCCTAACCCCTACCCGAACCCTAACCCTAACCCTACCCGAACCCTAACCCTAACCCTAACCCTAACCTAAACCTAACCCTAACTCTAACCTTAACATGAACTCTAACACTAACCCTAACCCTAACCGTACCCGAACCCTAACCCTAACCCTAACCCAAACCCTAACCCTAACCCTAACCCGAACCCTAACCGTAACCCTAACCCTAACCCGTACCCTAACCCTAACCCTAATTCCTAAAGCCTAACCCTAACCCTAACCCTAACCCTAACCCTAACCCAAAACCTAACCCTAACCCTACCCGAACCCTAAACCTAACCCTTACCCTAACCTTAACACTAACCATACCCGAAATATAACCCTAAACCAAACCCTAACCCTAACCCTAACCCGAACCCGAACCCGAACCCTAACCCTAACCTGAACCCTAACCCTAACCCTAACGCTAACCCTAACCCTAACCATACCCGAAATATAACCCTAACCCAAACCCTAACCCAAACCCCTAACTCTAACCCTACCCCTAACCCTACAAGAACCCTAACCCTAACCCTAAAACTAACCCGAACCCTAACCCTAACCCTGACCCTAACCGTAACCCAAACAGTAACCCGAACCCTAATCCTAACCCTAACCCTAACCATAACCTGAAACCGAATCCTAACCCGAACCCTAACCCGAACCAGAACTCTTACCCTGACCCTGACCCTGACACTGACCCTAAATCCTAAACCCTGACACTGACCCTGACCCTAACCCTAACCCGAACTCTGACCCGAACCCGAACACTAACCCTGGTGTGAACTTGAACACGAACCCTAACCTTAAACCAAACCCTAACTCTAACCTAACCCTAACCATCTGCCTAACCCGAATCCAAATTCTAACCCTAACCCTAACCCTAAACCTAACCCAAACACTAACCCTTACGTGAACTTGAACCCGAACCCTAACCCTAAACCAAACCCTAAACCTAACCGTAACCCGAACCCTAACCTAACCCTAACCCGAATCTAAACCTAACTCTAACCCTAACCTTATCCGAACCCTAACCCTAACCCAAACCCTAACCCTAACCCTAACCCTAACCCGAACCCCTAACCCGAACCCTAACCCTAACCAGAACCCTAGCCCTAACGCGAATCCCTAACCCGAACACAAACCCGAACCCCTAACCCGAACCCTAATCCTAATGCGAACCCTAGCCCTAACCCGAACCCTAACCCAAACCCGAATCCTAACCGGAACCCAACCCTAACCCTAACCTTACCCGAAATATAACCCTAAACCTAACCCTAACCTGAACCCTAACCCTAACCCTAACCCTCACCCGAACCCTAACATGAACCCTAACCCTAACCCTGACCCTAACCCTAACAAAAACCTAACCCTAACCCGAATCTGAACCCTAACTCTAACCCTAACCCTATCCGAACCCTAACCCTAACCCAAAACCTAACCCTAACCCTAACCCGAACACTAACCAGAACCCTAATCCTAACCCTAACCCTAAAATAACCCGAAACCGAACCCTAACCCGAACCCGAACCCGAACCCTTACCCGAACCATAACCCTAAACTGAACCGTAACCCTAACCCGAACCCTAGCCCTAACCCGAATGCTAACCCTAACCCGAACCCTAAAAGGAACCCTAACAGTAAACCTAACCCTAACCCTCAGCCTAACGCGAATCCAAATTCTAACCCTAACTCTAACCCGAACCCTAACCCTAACCCTAACCTGAACCCGAACCCTAACCCTAACCCGAACCCGAACCCTAACCCGAACCCTAACCCCAACCCTAACCCTAACCCTACCCGAACACTAACCGTAACCCAAACCTAACCCTAACCGTAACCCGAACCCTAACCGTAACCCGTAACCTAACCCGTACCCTAACCCGAACCCTAACGCTAACCCGAACCCGAACCCTTCCCTAACCCTAACCCCTACCCGAACCCTAACCCTAACCCTACCCGAACCCTAACCCTAACCCTAACCCTAACCTAAACCTAACCCTAACTCTAACCCTAACATGAACTCTAACACTAACCCTAACCCTAACCGTACCCGAACCCTAACCCTAACCCTAACCCAAACCCTAACCCTAACCCTAACCCGAACCCTAACCGTAACCCTAACCCTAACCCGTACCCTAACCCTAACCCTAATTCCTAAAGCCTAACCCTAACCCTAACCCTAACCCTAACCCAAAACCTAACCCTAACCCTACCCGAACCCTAAACCTAACCCTTACCCTAACCTTAACACTAACCATACCCGAAATATAACCCTAACCCAAACCCTAACCCTAACCCTAACCCGAACCCGAACCCTAACCCTAACCTGAACCCTAACCCTAACCCTAACGCTAACCCTAACCCTAACCATACCCGAAATATAACCCTAACCCAAACCCTAACCCAAACCCCTAACTCTAACCCTACCCCTAACCCTACAAGAACCCTAACCCTAACCCTAAAACTAACCCGAACCCTAACCCTAACCCTGACCCTAACCGTAACCCAAACAGTAACCCGAACCCTAATCCTAACCCTAACCCTAACCATAACCTGAAACCGAATCCTAACCCGAACCCTAACCCGAACCAGAACTCTTACCCTGACCCTGACCCTGACACTGACCCTAAATCCTAAACCCTGACACTGACCCTGACCCTAACCCTAACCCGAACTCTGACCCGAACCCGAACACTAACCCTGGCGTGAACTTGAACACGAACCCTAACCTTAAACCAAACCCTAACTCTAACCTAACCCTAACCATCTGCCTAACCCGAATCCAAATTCTAACCCTAACCCTAACCCTAAACCTAACCCAAACACTAACCCTTACGTGAACTTGAACCCGAACCCTAACCTTAAACCAAACCCTAACCCTAACCCTCAGCCTAACCCGAACCCTAACACTAACGCAAACCATAACCCTAACCCTAAACCTCAACCTAACCCTAACCTTCACCCTAAACCTAACCCTACCCAAACCATAACCAGAAGCCAAACCCTACCCCTAATCCGAACCCTAACCCTAACCCGAACCCTAACCCTAACACAAACCCAAACCCAAACCCAAACCCAAAAACTAACCCTAACCCTAACCTTAACCGGAACCCTAACCCTAACCCGAACCCTAACCCTGACCTAACCTTAACCCTAAACCAAACAGTAACCCTAACCCTAACCCTAACCCTCAGCCTAACCCGAACCCTAGCACTAACCCTAACCGTAAAGCTAACCCTAAACCTCAGCCTAACCCTAAACCTAACCCTAAACTAACCCTAACCTGAACACAAACCCTAACCCTAACCCTAACCCCAACCCAAACCCTAACCCGAACCCTAACCCTAACCTGAACCCTAACCCTAACCCTAACCCTAACCCTAACCATACCTGAAATATAACCCTAACCCAAACCCTAACACTTACCCTAACTCGAACCCGAACCCCTAACCCTAACCCTACCCCTAACCCTACAAGAACCCTAACCCTAACCCTAAAACTAACACGAACCCTAACCCTAAACCAAACCCTAGCCCTAACTCGAACCCTAACACGAACCCTAACGCTAACCCAAACCTGAAACCTTCCCTAACCTTAACCCATACCCGAACCCTAACCCTAACCCTACCCGAACCCTAACCGTAACCCTAACCCAAACCCTAACCCTAACCCTAACCCGAACCCTAACCGTAACCCTAACCCTAACCCGTACCCTAACCCTAACCCTAATCCCTAAACCCTGACCCTGACCCTCACCCTAACCCGAACCCTGACCCGAACCCGAACACTAACCCTGATGCGAACTTCAACCCGAAACCTAACACGAACCCTAAACCGAACCCTAACCCTAACCCTAACCCTGACCCTAACCGTAACCCGAACAGTAACCCGAACCCTAATCCTAACCCTAACCCTAACCATAACCTGAAACCGAATCCTAACCCGAACCCTAACCCGAACCAGAACTCTTACCCTGACCCTGACCCTGACACTGACCCTAAATCCTAAACCCTGACACTGACCCTGACCCTAACCCTAACCCGAACTCTGACCCGAACCCGAACACTAACCCTGGCGTGAACTTGAACACGAACCCTAACCTTAAACCAAACCCTAACTCTAACCTAACCCTAACCATCTGCCTAACCCGAATCCAAATTCTAACCCTAACCCTAACCCTAAACCTAACCCAAACACTAACCCTTACGTGAACTTGAACCCGAACCCTAACCCTAAACCAAACCCTAAACCTAACCGTAACCCGAACCCTAACCTAACCCTAACCCGAATCTAAACCTAACTCTAACCCTAACCTTATCCGAACCCTAACCCTAACCCAAACCCTAACCCTAACCCTAACCCTAACCCGAACCCCTAACCCGAACCCTAACCCTAACCAGAACCCTAGCCCTAACGCGAATCCCTAACCCGAACACAAACCCGAACCCCTAACCCGAACCCTAATCCTAATGCGAACCCTAGCCCTAACCCGAACCCTAACCCAAACCCGAATCCTAACCGGAACCCAACCCTAACCCTAACCTTACCCGAAATATAACCCTAAACCTAACCCTAACCTGAACCCTAACCCTAACCCTAACCCTCACCCGAACCCTAACATGAACCCTAACCCTAACCCTGACCCTAACCCTAACATTAAACCTAACCCTAACCCGAATCTGAACCCTAACTCTAACCCTAACCCTATCCGAACCCTAACCCTAACCCAAAACCTAACCCTAACCCTAACCCGAACACTAACCAGAACCCTAATCCTAACCCTAACCCTAAAATAACCCGAAACCGAACCCTAACCCGAACCCAAACCCGAACCCTTACCCGAACCATAACCCTAAACTGAACCGTAACCCTAACCCGAACCCTAGCCCTAACCCGAATGCTAACCCTAACCCGAACCCTAAAAGGAACCCTAACAGTAAACTTAACCCTAACCCTCAGCCTAACGCGAATCCAAATTCTAACCCTAACTCTAACCCAAACCCTAACCCTAACCCTAACCTGAACCCGAACCCTAACCCTAACCCGAACCCGAACCCTAACCCGAACCCTAACCCCAACCCTAACCCTAACCCTACCCGAACACTAACGGTAACCCAAACCTAACCCTAACCGTAACCCGAACCCTAACCGTAACCCGTAACCTAACCCGTACCCTAACCCGAACCCTAACGCTAACCCGAACCCGAACCCTTCCCTAACCCTAACCCCTACCCGAACCCTAACCCTAACCCTACCCGAACCCTAACCCTAACCCTAACCCTAACCTAAACCTAACCCTAACTCTAACCCTAACATGAACTCTAACACTAACCCTAACCCTAACCCTACCCGAACTCTAACCCTAAACCAAACCCTAACCCTAACCCTAACCCGAACCCTAACTGTAACCCTAACCCTAACCTGTACCCTAACCCTAACCCTAATCCCTAAAGCCTAACCCTAACCCTAACCCTAACCCTAACCCTAACCCAAAACCTAAACCTAACCCTACCCGAACCCTAACCCTAACCCTTACCCTAACCTTAACACTAACCATACCCGAAATATAACCCTAACCCAAACCCTAACCCTAACCCTAACCCGAACCCGAACCTTAACCCTAACCTGAACCCTAACCCTAACCCTAACGCTAACCCTAACCCTAACCATACCCGAAATATAACCCTAACCCAAACCCTAACCCAAACCCCTAACTCTAACCCTACCCCTAACCCTACTAACCCGAACCCTAACCCTAACCCGAACCCTAGCCCTAACTCGAACCCTAACCCGAACCCTAACGCTAACCCGAACCCGAACCCTTCCCTAAACCTAACCCATACCCGAACCCTAACCCTAACCCTACCCGAACCCTAACCCTAACACAAACCCTAACCCTAACCCTAACCCGAACCCTAACCGTAACCCTAACCCTAACCCGTACCCTAACCCTAACCCTAATCCCTAAACCCTCACCCTGACCCTAACCCTAACCCGAACCCTGACCGAAACCTGAACCCTAACCCTGACGCGAACCTGAACACGAACACGAACCCCGAACCTGAACCCGAAACCAAACCCCTAACCCTAACCCTAACCCTAACCCTGACCATGACCCTGACAAGAACCCTCACCCTAAACCCTTAAACCTGACCCTGAACCTAACCTTAAACCTGACCCTGACCCTAAACCCTAAACCCTGACACTGACCCTGACCCTCACCCTAACCCGAACCCTGACCCGAACCCGAACACTAACCCTGATGCGAACTTCAAACCGAAACCTAACACGAACCCTAAACCGAACCCTAACCCTAACCCTAACCCTGACCCTAACCGTAACCCGAACAGTAACCCGAACCCTAATCCTAACCCTAACCCTAACCATAACCTGAAACCGAATCCTAACCCGAACCCTAACCCGAACCAGAACTCTTACCCTGACCCTGACCCTGACACTGACCCTAAATCCTAAACCCTGACACTGACCCTGACCCTAACCCTAACCCAAACTCTGACCCGAACCCGAACACTAACCCTGGCGTGAACTTGAACACGAACCCTAACCTTAAACCAAACCCTAACTCTAACCTAACCCTAACCATCAGCCTAACCCGAATCCAAATTCTAACCCTAACCCTAACCCTAATCCTAACCCAAACACTAACCCTTACGTGAACTTGAACCCGAACCCTAACCTTAAACCAAACCCTAACCCTAACCCTCAGCCTAACCCGAACCCTAACACTAACGCAAACCATAACCCTAACCCTAAACCTCAACCTAACCCTAACCTTCACCCTAAACCTAACCCTACCCAAACCCTAACCAGAAGCCAAACCCTACCCCTAATCCGAACCCTAACCCTAACCCGAACCCTAACCCTAACACAAACCCAAACCCAAACCCAAACCCAAAAACTAACCCTAACCCTAACCCTAACTGGAACCCTAACCCTAACCCGAACCCTAACCCTGACCTAACCTTAACCCTAAACCAAACAGTAACCCTAACCCTAACCCTAACCCTCAGCCTAACCCGAACCCTAGCACTAACCCTAACCGTAAAGCTAACCCTAAACCTCAGCCTAACCCTAAACCTAACCCTAAACTAACCCTAACCTGAACACAAACCCTAACCCTAACCCTAACCCCAACCCAAACCCTAACCCGAACCCTAACCCTAACCTGAACCCTAACCCTAACCCTAACCCTAACCATACCTGAAATATAACCCTAACCCAAACCCTAACACTTACCCTAACTCGAACCCGAACCCCTAACCCTAACCCTACCCCTAACCCTACAAGAACCCTAACCCTAACCCTAAAACTAACACGAACCCTAACCCTAAACCAAACCCTAGCCCTAACTCGAACCCTAACACGAACCCTAACGCTAACCCAAACCTGAAACCTTCCCTAACCTTAACCCATACCCGAACCCTAACCCTAACCCTACCCGAACCCTAACCGTAACCCTAACCCAAACCCTAACCCTAACCCTAACCCGAACCCTAACCGTAACACTAACCCTAACCCGTACCCTAACCCTAACCCTAATCCCTAAACCCTGACCCTGACCCTCACCCTAACCCGAACCCTGACCCGAACCCGAACACTAACCCTGATGCGAACTTCAACCCGAAACCTAACACGAACCCTAAACCGAACCCTAACCCTAACCCTAACCCTGACCCTAACCGTAACCCGAACAGTAACCCGAACCCTAATCCTAACCCTAACCCTAACCATAACCTGAAACCGAATCCTAACCCGAACCCTAACCCGAACCAGAACTCTTACCCTGACCCTGACCCTGACACTGACCCTAAATCCTAAACCCTGACACTGACCCTGACCCTAACCCTAACCCGAACTCTGACCCGAACCCGAACACTAACCCTGGCGTGAACTTGAACACGAACCCTAACCTTAAACCAAACCCTAACTCTAACCTAACCCTAACCATCTGCCTAACCCGAATCCAAATTCTAACCCTAACCCTAACCCTAAACCTAACCCAAACACTAACCCTTACGTGAACTTGAACCCGAACCCTAACCCTAAACCAAACCCTAAACCTAACCGTAACCCGAACCCTAACCTAACCCTAACCCGAATCTAAACCTAACTCTAACCCTAACCTTATCCGAACCCTAACCCTAACCCAAACCCTAACCCTAACCCTAACCCTAACCCGAACCCCTAACCCGAACCCTAACCCTAACCAGAACCCTAGCCCTAACGCGAATCCCTAACCCGAACACAAACCCGAACCCCTAACCCGAACCCTAATCCTAATGCGAACCCTAGCCCTAACCCGAACCCTAACCCAAACCCGAATCCTAACCGGAACCCAACCCTAACCCTAACCTTACCCGAAATATAACCCTAAACCTAACCCTAACCTGAACCCTAACCCTAACCCTAACCCTCACCCGAACCCTAACATGAACCCTAACCCTAACCCTGACCCTAACCCTAACATTAAACCTAACCCTAACCCGAATCTGAACCCTAACTCTAACCCTAACCCTATCCGAACCCTAACCCTAACCCAAAACCTAACCCTAACCCTAACCCGAACACTAACCAGAACCCTAATCCTAACCCTAACCCTAAAATAACCCGAAACCGAACCCTAACCCGAACCCGAACCCGAACCCTTACCCGAACCATAACCCTAAACTGAACCGTAACCCTAACCCGAACCCTAGCCCTAACCCGAATGCTAACCCTAACCCGAACCCTAAAAGGAACCCTAACAGTAAACCTAACCCTAACCCTCAGCCTAACGCGAATCCAAATTCTAACCCTAACTCTAACCCGAACCCTAACCCTAACCCTAACCTGAACCCGAACCCTAACCCTAACCCGAACCCGAACCCTAACCCGAACCCTAACCCCAACCCTAACCCTAACCCTACCCGAACACTAACCGTAACCCAAACCTAACCCTAACCGTAACCCGAACCCTAACCGTAACCCGTAACCTAACCCGTACCCTAACCCGAACCCTAACGCTAACCCGAACCCGAACCCTTCCCTAACCCTAACCCCTACCCGAACCCTAACCCTAACCCTACCCGAACCCTAACCCTAACCCTAACCCTAACCTAAACCTAACCCTAACTCTAACCTTAACATGAACTCTAACACTAACCCTAACCCTAACCCTACCCGAACCCTAACCCTAACCCAAACCCTAACCCTAACCCTAACCCGAACCCTAACCGTAACCCTAACCCTAACCCGTACCCTAACCCTAACCCTAATCCCTAAAGCCTAACCCTAACCCTAACCCTAACCCTAACCCGAACCCGAACCTTAACCCTAACCTGAACCCTAACCCTAACCCTAACGCTAACCCTAACCCTAACCATACCCGAAACATAACCCTAACCCAAACCCTAACCCAAACCCCTAACTCTAACCCTACCCCTAACCCTACTAACCCGAACCCTAACCCTAACCCGAACCCTAGCCCTAACTCGAACCCTAACCCGAACCCTAACGCTAACCCGAACCCGAACCCTTCCCGAAACCTAACCCATACCCGAACCCTAACCCTAAACCTACCCGAACCCTAACCCTAACACAAACCCTAACCCTAACCCTAACCCGAACCCTAACCGTAACCCTAACCCTAACCCGTACCCTAACCCTAACCCTAATCCCTAAACCCTGACCCTGACCCTAACCCTAACCCGAACCCTGACCGAAACCTGAACCCTAACCCTGACGCGAACCTGAACACGAACACGAACCCCGAACCTGAACCCGAAACCAAACCCCTAACCCTAACCCTAACCCTAACCCTGACCATGACCCTGACAAGAACCCTCACCCTAAACCCTTAAACCTGACCCTGAACCTAACTTTCAACCTGACCCTGACCCTAAACCCTAAACCTTGACACTGACCCTGACCCTCACCCTAACCCGAACCCTGACCCGAACCCGAACACTAACCCTGATGCGAACTTCAACCCGAAACCTAACACGAACCCTAAACCGAACCCTAACCCTAACCCTAACCCTGACCCTAACCGTAACCCGAACAGTAACCCGAACCCTAATCCTAACCCTAACCCTAACCATAACCTGAAACCGAATCCTAACCCGAACCCTAACCCGAACCAGAACTCTTACCCTGACCCTGACCCTGACACTGACCCTAAATCCTAAACCCTGACACTGACCCTGACCCTAACCCTAACCCGAACTCTGACCCGAACCCGAACACTAACCCTGGCGTGAACTTGAACACGAACCCTAACCTTAAACCAAACCCTAACTCTAACCTAACCCTAACCATCAGCCTAACCCGAATCCAAATTCTAACCCTAACCCTAACCCTAAACCTAACCCAAACACTAACCCTTACGTGAACTTGAACCCGAACCCTAACCTTAAACCAAACCCTAACCCTAACCCTAACCCTCAGCCTAACCCGAACCCTAACACTAACGCAAACCATAACCCTAACCCTAAACCTCAACCTAACCCTAACCTTCACCCTAAACCTAACCCTACCCAAACCCTAACCAGAAGCCAAACCCTACCCCTAATCCGAACCCTAACCCTAATCCGAACCCTAACCCTAACCAAACCCGTAACCCTAACCCGAACCCTAACCCTGACCTAACCTTAACCCTAAACCAAACAGTAACCCTAAACCTAACCCTAACCCTAACCCTAACCTGAACCCGAACCCTAACCCTAACCCGAACCCGAACCCTAACCCGAACCCTAACCCCAACCCTAACCCTAACCCTACCCAAACACTAACCGTAACCCAAACCTAACCCTAACCGTAACCCGAACCCTAACCGTAACCCGTAACCTAACCCGTACCCTAACCCGAACCCTAACGCTAACCCGACCCGAACCCTTCCGTAACCCTAACCCCTACCCGAACCCTAACCCTAACCCTACCCGAACCCTAACCCTAACCCTAACCCTAACCTAAACCTAACCCTAACACTAACCCTAACATGAACTCTAACCCTAACCCTAACCCTAACCCTACCCGAACCCTAACCCTAACCCAAACCCTAACCCTAACCCTAACCCGAACCCTAACCGTAACCCGAACCCTAACCCTACCCGAACCCTAACCCTAACCCAAACCCTAACCCTAACCCTAACCCAAAACCTAACCCTACCCGAACCCTAACCCTAACCCTTACCCTAACCTTAACACTAACCATACCCGAAATATAACCCTAACCCAAACCCTAACCCTAACCCTAACCCGAACCCGAACCCTAACCCTAACCTGAACCCTAACCCTAACCCTAACGCTAACCCTAACCCTAACCATACCCGAAATATAACCCTAACCCAAACCCTAACCCAAAACCCTAACTCTAACCCTACCCCTAACCCTACAAGAACCCTAACCCTAACCCTAAAACTAACCCGAACCCTAACCCTAACCCGAACCCTAGCCCTAACTCGAACCCTAACCCGAACCCTAACGCTAACCCGAACCCGAACCCTTCCCTAAACCTAACCCATACCCGAACCCTAACCCTAACCCTACCCGAACCCTAACCCTAACACAAACCCTAACCCTAACCCTAACCCGAACCCTAACCGTAACCCTAACCCTAACCCGTACCCTAACCCTAACCCTAATCCCTAAACCCTGACCCTGACCCTAACCCTAACCCGAACCCTGACCGAAACCTGAACCCTAACCCTGACGCGAACCTGAACACGAACACGAACCCCGAACCTGAACCCGAAACCAAACCCCTAACCCTAACCCTAACCCTAACCCTGACCATGACCCTGACAAGAACCCTCACCCTAAACCCTTAAACCTGACCCTGAACCTAACCTTAAACCTGACCCTGACCCTAAACCCTAAACCCTGACACTGACCCTGACCCTCACCCTAACCCGAACCCTGACCCGAACCCGAACACTAACCCTGATGCGAACTTCAACCCGAAACCTAACACGAACCCTAAACCGAACCCTAACCCTAACCCTAACCCTGACCCTAACCGTAACCCGAACAGTAACCCGAACCCTAATCCTAACCCTAACCCTAACCATAACCTGAAACCGAATCCTAACCCGAACCCTAACCCGAACCAGAACTCTTACCCTGACCCTGACCCTGACACTGACCCTAAATCCTAAACCCTGACACTGACCCTGACCCTAACCCTAACCCGATCTCTGACCCGAACCCGAACACTAACCCTGGCGTGAACTTGAACACGAACCCTAACCTTAAACCAAACCCTAACTCTAACCTAACCCTAACCATCAGCCTAACCCGAATCCAAATTCTAACCCTAACCCTAACCCTAAACCTAACCCAAACACTAACCCTTACGTGAACTTGAACCCGAACCCTAACCCTAAACCAAACCCTAAACCTAACCGTAACCCGAACCCTAACCTAACCCTAACCCGAATCTAAACCTAACTCTAACCCTAACCTTATCCGAACCCTAACCCTAACCCAAACCCTAACCCTAACCCTAACCCTAACCCGAACCCCTAACCCGAACCCTAACCCTAACCAGAACCCTAGCCCTAACGCGAATCCCTAACCCGAACACAAACCCGAACCCCTAACCCGAACCCTAATCCTAATGCGAACCCTAGCCCTAACCCGAACCCTAACCCAAACCCGAATCCTAACCGGAACCCAACCCTAACCCTAACCTTACCCGAAATATAACCCTAAACCTAACCCTAACCTGAACCCTAACCCTAACCCTAACCCTCACCCGAACCCTAACATGAACCCTAACCCTAACCCTGACCCTAACCCTAACATTAAACCTAACCCTAACCCGAATCTGAACCCTAACTCTAACCCTAACCCTATCCGAACCCTAACCCTAACCCAAAACCTAACCCTAACCCTAACCCGAACACTAACCAGAACCCTAATCCTAACCCTAACCCTAAAATAACCCGAAACCGAACCCTAACCCGAACCCGAACCCGAACCCTTACCCGAACCATAACCCTAAACTGAACCGTAACCCTAACCCGAACCCTAGCCCTAACCCGAATGCTAACCCTAACCCGAACCCTAAAAGGAACCCTAACAGTAAACCTAACCCTAACCCTCAGCCTAACGCGAATCCAAATTCTAACCCTAACTCTAACCCGAACCCTAACCCTAACCCTAACCTGAACCCGAACCCTAACCCTAACCCGAACCCGAACCCTAACCCGAACCCTAACCCCAACCCTAACCCTAACCCTACCCGAACACTAACCGTAACCCAAACCTAACCCTAACCGTAACCCGAACCCTAACCGTAACCCGTAACCTAACCCGTACCCTAACCCGAACCCTAACGCTAACCCGAACCCGAACCCTTCCCTAACCCTAACCCCTACCCGAACCCTAACCCTAACCCTACCCGAACCCTAACCCTAACCCTAACCCTAACCTAAACCTAACCCTAACTCTAACCCTAACATGAACTCTAACACTAACCCTAACCCTAACCGTACCCGAACCCTAACCCTAACCCTAACCCAAACCCTAACCCTAACCCTAACCCGAACCCTAACCGTAACCCTAACCCTAACCCGTACCCTAACCCTAACCCTAATTCCTAAAGCCTAACCCTAACCCTAACCCTAACCCTAACCCAAAACCTAACCCTAACCCTACCCGAACCCTAAACCTAACCCTTACCCTAACCTTAACACTAACCATACCCGAAATATAACCCTAACCCAAACCCTAACCCTAACCCTAACCCGAACCCGAACCCTAACCCTAACCTGAACCCTAACCCTAACCCTAACGCTAACCCTAACCCTAACCATACCCGAAATATAACCCTAACCCAAACCCTAACCCAAACCCCTAACTCTAACCCTACCCCTAACCCTACAAGAACCCTAACCCTAACCCTAAAACTAACCCGAACCCTAACCCTAACCCTGACCCTAACCGTAACCCAAACAGTAACCCGAACCCTAATCCTAACCCTAACCCTAACCATAACCTGAAACCGAATCCTAACCCGAACCCTAACCCGAACCAGAACTCTTACCCTGACCCTGACCCTGACACTGACCCTAAATCCTAAACCCTGACACTGACCCTGACCCTAACCCTAACCCGAACTCTGACCCGAACCCGAACACTAACCCTGGCGTGAACTTGAACACGAACCCTAACCTTAAACCAAACCCTAACTCTAACCTAACCCTAACCATCAGCCTAACCCGAATCCAAATTCTAACCCTAACCCTAACCCTAAACCTAACCCAAACACTAACCCTTACGTGAACTTGAACCCGAACCCTAACCTTAAACCAAACCCTAACCCTAACCCTCAGCCTAACCCGAACCCTAACACTAACGCAAACCATAACCCTAACCCTAAACCTCAACCTAACCCTAACCTTCACCCTAAACCTAACCCTACCCAAACCCTAACCAGAAGCCAAACCCTACCCCTAATCCGAACCCTAACCCTAACCCGAACCCTAACCCTAACACAAACCCAAACCCAAACCCAAACCCAAAAACTAACCCTAACCCTAACCCTAACCGGAACCCTAACCCTAACCCGAACCCTAACCCTGACCTAACCTTAACCCTAAACCAAACATTAACCCTAACCCTAACCCTAACCCTCAGCCTAACCCGAACCCTAGCACTAACCCTAACCGTAAAGCTAACCGTAAACCTCAGCCTAACCCTAAACCTAACCCTAAACTAACCCTAACCTGAACACAAACCCTAACCCTAACCCTAACCCCAACCCAAACCCTAACCCGAACCCTAACCCTAACCTGAACCCTAACCCTAACCCTAACCCTAACCCTAACCATACCTGAAATATAACCCTAACCCAAACCCTAACACTTACCCTAACTCAAACCCGAACCCCTAACCCTAACCCTACCCCTAACCCTACAAGAACCCTAACCCTAACCCTAAAACTAACACGAACCCTAACCCTAAACCAAACCCTAGCCCTAACTCGAACCCTAACGCTAACCCAAACCTGAAACCTTCCCTAACCTTAACCCATACCCGAACCCTAACCCTAACCCTACCCGAACCCTAACCGTAACCCTAACCCAAACCCTAACCCTAACCCTAACCCGAACCCTAACCGTAACCCTAACCCTAACCCGTACCCTAACCCTAACCCTAATCCCTAAACCCTGACCCTGACCCTCACCCTAACCCGAACCCTGACCCGAACCCGAACACTAACCCTGATGCGAACTTCAACCCGAAACCTAACACGAACCCTAAACCGAACCCTAACCCTAACCCTAACCCTGACCCTAACCGTAACCCGAACAGTAACCCGAACCCTAATCCTAACCCTAACCCTAACCATAACCTGAAACCGAATCCTAACCCGAACCCTAACCCGAACCAGAACTCTTACCCTGACCCTGACCCTGACACTGACCCTAAATCCTAAACCCTGACACTGACCCTGACCCTAACCCTAACCCGAACTCTGACCCGAACCCGAACACTAACCCTGGCGTGAACTTGAACACGAACCCTAACCTTAAACCAAACCCTAACTCTAACCTAACCCTAACCATCTGCCTAACCCGAATCCAAATTCTAACCCTAACCCTAACCCTAAACCTAACCCAAACACTAACCCTTACGTGAACTTGAACCCAAACCCTAACCCTAAACCAAACCCTAAACCTAACCGTAACCCGAACCCTAACCTAACCCTAACCCGAATCTAAACCTAACTCTAACCCTAACCTTATCCGAACCCTAAACCTAACCCAAACTCTAACCCTCACGTGAACTTGAACCCGAACCCTAACCCTAAACCAAACCCTAAACCTAACCGTAACCCGAACCCTAACCTAACCCTAACCCGAATCTAAACCTAACTCTAACCCTAACCTTATCCGAACCCTAACCCTAACCCAAACCCTAACCCTAACCCTAACCCTAACCCGAACCCCTAACCCGAACCCTAACCCTAACCAGAACCCTAGCCCTAACGCGAATCCCTAACCCGAACACAAACCCGAACCCCTAACCCGAACCCTAATCCTAATGCGAACCCTAGCCCTAACCCGAACCCTAACCCAAACCCGAATCCTAACCGGAACCCAACCCTAACCCTAACCTTACCCGAAATATAACCCTAAACCTAACCCTAACCTGAACCCTAACCCTAACCCTAACCCTCACCCGAACCCTAACATGAACCCTAACCCTAACCCTGACCCTAACCCTAACATTAAACCTAACCCTAACCCGAATCTGAACCCTAACTCTAACCCTAACCCTATCCGAACCCTAACCCTAACCCAAAACCTAACCCTAACCCTAACCCGAACACTAACCAGAACCCTAAAACTAACCCTAACCCTAAAATAACCCGAAACCGAACCCTAACCCGAACCCGAACCCGAACCCTTACCCGAACCATAACCCTAAACTGAACCGTAACCCTAACCCGAACCCTAGCCCTAACCCGAATGCTAACCCTAACCCGAACCCTAAAAGGAACCCTAACAGTAAACCTAACCCTAACCCTCAGCCTAACGCGAATCCAAATTCTAACCCTAACTCTAACCCGAACCCTAACCCTAACCCTAACCTGAACCCGAACCCTAACCCTAACCCGAACCCGAACCCTAACCCGAACCCTAACCCCAACCCTAACCCTAACCCTACCCGAACACTAACCGTAACCCAAACCTAACCCTAACCGTAACCCGAACCCTAACCGTAACCCGTAACCTAACCCGTACCCTAACCCGAACCCTAACGCTAACCCGAACCCGAACCCTTCCCTAACCCTAACCCCTACCCGAACCCTAACCCTAACCCTACCCGAACCCTAACCCTAACCCTAACCCTAACCCTAACCCTAACCCTAACTCTAACACTAACCCTAACCCTAACCCTACCCGAACCCTAACCCTAACCCAAACCCTAACCCAAACCCTAACCCGAACCCTAACCGTAACCCTAACCCTAGCCCGTACCCTAACCCTAACCCTAATCCCTAAAGCCTAACCCTAACCCTAACCCTAACCCTAACCCAAAACCTAACCCTAACCCTACCCGAACCCTAACCCTAACCCTTACCCTAACCTTAACACTAACCATACCCGAAATATAACCCTAACCCAAACCCTAACCCTAACCCTAACCCGAACCCGAACCTTAACCCTAACCTGAACCCTAACCCTAACCCTAACGCTAACCATAACCCTAACCATACCCGAAATATAACCCTAACCCAAACCCTAACCCAAACCCCTAACTCTAACCCTACCCCTAACCCTACTAACCCGAACCCTAACCCTAACCCGAACCCTAGCCCTAACTCGAACCCTAACCCGAACCCTAACGCTAACCCGAACCCGAACCCTTCCCTAAACCTAACCCATACCCGAACCCTAACCCTAACCCTACCCGAACCCTAACCCTAACACAAACCCTAACCCTAACCCGAACCCTAACCGTAACCCTAACCCTAACCCGTACCCTAACCCTAACCCTAATCCCTAAACCCTGACCCTGACCCTAACCCTAACCCGAACCCTGACCGAAACCTGAACCCTAACCCTGACGCGAACCTGAACACGAACACGAACCCCGAACCTGAACCCGAAACCAAACCCCTAACCCTAACCCTAACCCTAACCCTGACCATGACCCTGACAAGAACCCTCACCCTAAACCCTTAAACCTGACCCTGAACCTAACCTTAAACCTGACCCTGACCCTAAACCCTAAACCCTGACACTGACCCTGACCCTCACCCTAACCCGAACCCTGACCCGAACCCGAACACTAACCCTGATGCGAACTTCAACCCGAAACCTAACCGAACCCTAACCCTAACCCTGACCCTAACCGTAACCCGAACAGTAACCCGAACCCTAATCCTAACCTATAACCCTAACCATAACCTGAAACCGAATCCTAACCCGAACCCTAACCCGAACCAGAACTCTTACCCTGACCCTGACCCTGACACTGACCCTAAATCCTAAACCCTGACACTGACCCTGACCCTAACCCTAACCCGAACTCTGACCCGAACCCGAACACTAACCCTGGCGTGAACTTGAACACGAACCCTAACCTTAAACCAAACCCTAACTCTAACCTAACCCTAACCATCAGCCTAACCCGAATCCAAATTCTAACCCTAACCCTAACCCTAAACCTAACCCAAACACTAACCCTTACGTGAACTTGAACCCGAACCCTAACCTTAAACCAAACCCTAACCCTAACCCTCAGCCTAACCCGAACCCTAACACTAACGCAAACCATAACCCTAACCCTAAACCTCAACCTAACCCTAACCTTCACCCTAAACCTAACCCTACCCAAACCCTAACCAGAAGCCAAACCCTACCCCTAATCCGAACCCTAACCCTAACCCGAACCCTAACCCTAACACAAACCCAAACCCAAACCCAAACCCAAAAACTAACCCTAACCCTAACCCTAACCCTAACCCTAACCTAACCCTAACCCTAACCCTAACCCTAAACCTAACCCTAAACCTCAACCTAACCCTAACCTTCACCCTAAACCTAACCCTACCCAAACCCTAACCAGAAGCCAAACCCTACAGCTAATCCGAACCCTAACCCTAATCCGAACCCTAACCCTAACCAAACCCGTAACCCTAACCCGAACCCTAACCCTGACCTAACCTTAACCCTAAACCAAACAGTAACCCTAACCCTATCCCTAACCCTAACCCTAACCCTAACCTGAACCCGAACCCTAACCCTAACCCGAACCCTAACCCCAACCCTAACCCTAACCCTACTCAAACACTAACCGTAACCCAAACCTAACCCTAACCGTAACCCGAACCCTAACCGTAACCCGTAACCTAACCCGTACCCTAACCCGAACCCTAACGCTAACCCGACCCGAACCCTTCCCTAACCCTAACCCCTACCCGAACCCTAACCCTAAACCTACCCGAACCCTAACCCTAACCCTAACCCTTACCTAAACCTAACCCTAACACTAACCCTAACATGAACTCTAACACTAACCCTAACCCTAACCCTACCCGAACCCTAACCCTAACCCAAACCCTAACCCTAACCCTAACCCGAACCCTAACCGTAACCCGAACCCTAACCCTACCCGAACCCTAACCCTAACCCAAACCCTAACCCTAACCCTAACCCAAAACCTAACCCTAACCCTACCCGAACCCTAACCCTAACCCTTACCCTAACCTTAACACTAACCATACCCGAAATATAACCCTAACCCAAACCCTAACCCTAACCCTAACCCGAACCCGAACCCTAACCCTAACCTGAACCCTAACCCTAACCCTAACGCTAACCCTAACCCTAACCATACCCGAAATATAACCCTAACCCAAACCCTAACCCAAAACCCTAACTCTAACCCTACCCCTAACCCTACAAGAACCCTAACCCTAACCCTAAAACTAACCCGAACCCTAACCCTAACCCGAACCCTAGCCCTAACTCGAACCCTAACCCGAACCCTAACGCTAACCCGAACCCGAACCCTTCCCTAAACCTAACCCATACCCGAACCCTAACCCAAACCCTACCCGAACCCTAACCCTAACACAAACCCTAACCCTAACCCTAACCCGAACCCTAACTGTAACCCTAACCCTAACCCGTACCCTAACCCTAACCCTAATCCCTAAACCCTGACCCTGACCCTCACCCTAACCCGAACCCTGACCCGAACCCGAACACTAACCCTGATGCGAACTTCAACCCGAAACCTAACACGAACCCTAAACCGAACCCTAACCCTAACCCTAACCCTGACCCTAACCGTAACCCGAACAGTAACCCGAACCCTAATCCTAACCCTAACCCTAACCATAACCTGAAACCGAATCCTAACCCGAACCCTAACCCGAACCAGAACTCTTACCCTGACCCTGACCCTGACACTGACCCTAAATCCTAAACCCTGACACTGACCCTGACCCTAACCCTAACCCGAACTCTGACCCGAACCCGAACACTAACCCTGGCGTGAACTTGAACACGAACCCTAACCTTAAACCAAACCCTAACTCTAACCTAACCCTAACCATCTGCCTAACCCGAATCCAAATTCTAACCCTAACCCTAACCCTAAACCTAACCCAAACACTAACCCTTACGTGAACTTGAACCCGAACCCTAACCCTAAACCAAACCCTAAACCTAACCGTAACCCGAACCCTAACCTAACCCTAACCCGAATCTAAACCTAACTCTAACCCTAACCTTATCCGAACCCTAACCCTAACCCAAACCCTAACCCTAACCCTAACCCTAACCCGAACCCCTAACCCGAACCCTAACCCTAACCAGAACCCTAGCCCTAACGCGAATCCCTAACCCGAACACAAACCCGAACCCCTAACCCGAACCCTAATCCTAATGCGAACCCTAGCCCTAACCCGAACCCTAACCCAAACCCGAATCCTAACCGGAACCCAACCCTAACCCTAACCTTACCCGAAATATAACCCTAAACCTAACCCTAACCTGAACCCTAACCCTAACCCTAACCCTCACCCGAACCCTAACATGAACCCTAACCCTAACCCTGACCCTAACCCTAACATTAAACCTAACCCTAACCCGAATCTGAACCCTAACTCTAACCCTAACCCTATCCGAACCCTAACCCTAACCCAAAACCTAACCCTAACCCTAACCCGAACACTAACCAGAACCCTAATCCTAACCCTAACCCTAAAATAACCCGAAACCGAACCCTAACCCGAACCCGAACCCTTACCCGAACCATAACCCTAAACTGAACCGTAACCCTAACCCGAACCCTAGCCCTAACCCGAATGCTAACCCTAACCCGAACCCTAAAAGGAACCCTAACAGTAAACCTAACCCTAACCCTCAGCCTAACGCGAATCCAAATTCTAACCCTAACTCTAACCCGAACCCTAACCCTAACCCTAACCTGAACCCGAACCCTAACCCTAACCCGAACCCGAACCCTAACCCGAACCCTAACCCCAACCCTAACCCTAACCCTACCCGAACACTAACCGTAACCCAAACCTAACCCTAACCGTAACCCGAACCCTAACCGTAACCCGTAACCTAACCCGTACCCTAACCCGAACCCTAACGCTAACCCGAACCCGAACCCTTCCCTAACCCTAACCCTACCCGAACCCTAACCCTAACCCTACCCGAACCCTAACCCTAACCCTAACCCTAACCTAAACCTAACCCTAACTCTAACCCTAACATGAACTCTAACACTAACCCTAACCCTAACCCTACCCGAACCCTAACCCTAACCCAAACCCTAACCCTAACCCTAACCCGAACCCTAACCGTAACCCTAACCCTAACCCGTACCCTAACCCTAACCCTAATCCCTAAAGCCTAACCCTAACCCTAACCCTAACCCTAACCCGAACCCGAACCTTAACCCTAACCTGAACCCTAACCCTAAACCTAACGCTAACCCTAACCCTAACCATACCCGCAACATAACCCTAACCCAAACCCTAACCCAAACCCCTAACTCTAACCCTACCCCTAACCCTACTAACCCGAACCCTAACCCTAACCCGAACCCTAGCCCTAACTCGAACCCTAACCCGAACCCTAACGCTAACCCGAACCCGAACCCTTCCCTAAACCTAACCCATACCCGAACCCTAACCCTAACCCTACCCGAACCCTAACCCTAACACAAACCCTAACCCTAACCCTAACCCGAACCCTAACCGTAACCCTAACCCTAACCCGTACCCTAACCCTAACCCTAATCCCTAAACCCTGACCCTGACCCTAACCCTAACCCGAACCCTGACCGACACCTGAACCCTAACCCTGACGCGAACCTGAACACGAACACGAACCCCGAACCTGAACCCGAAACCAAACCCCTAACCCTAACCCTAACCCTAACCCTGACCATGACCCTGACAAGAACCCTCACCCTAAACCCTTAAACCTGACCCTGAACCTAACTTTAAACCTGACCCTGACCCTAAACCCTAAACCTTGACACTGACCCTGACCCTCACCCTAACCCGAACCCTGACCCGAACCCGAACACTAACCCTGATGCGAACTTCAACCCGAAACCTAACACGAACCCTAAACCGAACCCTAACCCTAACCCTAACCCTGACCCTAACCGTAACCCGAACAGTAACCCGAACCCGAATCCTAACCCTAACCCTAACCATAACCTGAAACCGAATCCTAACCCGAACCCTAACCCGAACCAGAACTCTTACCCTGACCCTGACCCTGACACTGACCCTAAATCCTAAACCCTGACACTGACCCTGACCCTAACCCTAACCCGAACTCTGACCCGAACCCGAACACTAGCCCTGGCGTGAACTTGAACACGAACCCTAACCTTAAACCAAACCCTAACTCTAACCTAACCCTAACCATCAGCCTAACCCGAATCCAAATTCTAACCCTAACCCTAACCCTAAACCTAACCCAAACACTAACCCTTACGTGAACTTGAACCCGAACCCTAACCTTAAACCAAACCCTAACCCTAACCCTAACCCTCAGCCTAACCCGAACCCTAACACTAACGCAAACCATAACCCTAACCCTAAACCTCAACCTAACCCTAACCTTCACCCTAAACCTAACCCTAGCCAAACCCTAACCAGAAGCCAAACCCTACCCCTAATCCGAACCCTAACCCTAATCCGAACCCTAACCCTAACCAAACCCGTAACCCTAACCCGAACCCTAACCCTGACCTAACCTTAACCCTAAACCAAACAGTAACCCTAACCCTAACCCTAACCCTAACCTGAACCCGAACCCTAACCCTAACCCGAACCCGAACCCTAACCCGAACCCTAACCCCAACCCTAAACCTAACCCTACCCAAACACTAACCGTAACCCAAACCTAACCCTAACCGTAACCCGAACCCTAACCGTAACCCGTAACCTAACCCGTACCCTAACCCGAACCCTAACGCTAACCCGACCCGAACCCTTCCCTAACCCTAACCCCTACCCGAACCCTAACCCTAACCCTACCCGAACCCTAACCCTAACCCTAACCCTAACCTAAACCTAACCCTAACACTAACCCTAACATGAACTCTAACACTAACCCTAACCCTAACCCTACCCGAACCCTAACCCTAACCCAAACCCTAACCCTAACCCTAACCCGAACCCTAACCGTAACCCGAACCCTAACCCTACCCGAACCCTAACCCTAACCCAAACCCTAACCCTAACCCTAACCCAAAACCTAACCCTAACCCTACCCGAACCCTAACCCTAACCCTTACCCTAACCTTAACACTAACCATACCCGAAATATAACCCTAACCCAAACCTTAACCCTAACCCTAACCCGAACCCGAACCCTAACCCTAACCTGAACTCTAACCCTAACCCTAACGCTAACCCTAACCCTAACCATACCCGAAATATAACCCTAACCCAAACCCTAACCCAAAACCCTAACTCTAACCCTACCCCAAACCCTACAAGAACCCTAACCCTAACCCTAAAACTAACCCGAACCCTAACCCTAACCCGAACCCTAGCCCTAACTCGAACCCTAACCCGAACCCTAACGCTAACCCGAACCCGAACCCTTCCCTAAACCTAACCCATACCCGAACCCTAACCCAAACCCTACCCGAACCCTAACCCTAACACAAACCCTAACCCTAACCCTAACCCGAACCCTAACCGTAACCCTAACCCTAACCCGTACCCTAACCCTAACCCTGATCCCTAAACCCTGACCCTGACCCTAACCCTAACCCGAACCCTGACCGAAACCTGAACCCTAACCCTGACGCGAACCTGAACACGAACACGAACCCCGAACCTGAACCCGAAACCAAACCCCTAACCCTAACCCTAACCCTAACCCTGACCATGACCCTGACAAGAACCCTCACCCTAAACCCTTAAACCTGACCCTGAACCTAACCTTAAACCTGACCCTGACCCTAAACCCTAAACCCTGACACTGACCCTGACCCTCACCCTAACCCGAACCCTGACCCGAACCCGAACACTAACCCTGATGCGAACTTCAACCCGAAACCTAACACGAACCCTAAACCGAACCCTAACCCTAACCCTAACCCTGACCCTAACCGTAACCCGAACAGTAACCCGAACCCTAATCCTAACCCTAACCCTAACCATAACCTGAAACCGAATCCTAACCCGAACCCTAACCCGAACCAGAACTCTTACCCTGACCCTGACCCTGACACTGACCCTAAATCCTAAACCCTGACACTGACCCTGACCCTAACCCTAACCCGATCTCTGACCCGAACCCGAACACTAACCCTGGCGTGAACTTGAACACGAACCCTAACCTTAAACCAAACCCTAACTCTAACCTAACCCTAACCATCAGCCTAACCCGAATCCAAATTCTAACCCTAACCCTAACCCTAAACCTAACCCAAACACTAACCCTTACGTGAACTTGAACCCGAACCCTAACCCTAAACCAAACCCTAAACCTAACCGTAACCCGAACCCTAACCTAACCCTAACCCGAATCTAAACCTAACTCTAACCCTAACCTTATCCGAACCCTAACCCTAACCCAAACCCTAACCCTAACCCTAACCCTAACCCGAACCCCTAACCCGAACCCTAACCCTAACCAGAACCCTAGCCCTAACGCGAATCCCTAACCCGAACACAAACCCGAACCCCTAACCCGAACCCTAATCCTAATGCGAACCCTAGCCCTAACCTGAACCCTAACCCAAACCCGAATCCTAACCGGAACCCAACCCTAACCCTAACCTTACCCGAAATATAACCCTAAACCTAACCCTAACCTGAACCCTAACCCTAACCCTAACCCTCACCCGAACCCTAACATGAACCCTAACCCTAACCCTGACCCTAACCCTAACATTAAACCTAACCCTAACCCGAATCTGAACCCTAACTCTAACCCTAACCCTATCCGAACCCTAACCCAAAACCTAACCCTAACCCTAACCCGAACACTAACCAGAACCCTAATCCTAACCCTAACCCTAAAATAACCCGAAACCGAACCCTAACCCGAACCCGAACCCGAACCCTTACCCGAACCATAACCCTAAACTGAACCGTAACCCTAACCCGAACCCTAGCCCTAACCCGAATGCTAACCCTAACCCGAACCCTAAAAGGAACCCTAACAGAAAACCTAACCCTAACCCTCAGCCTAACGCGAATCCAAATTCTAACCCTAACTCTAACCCGAACCCTATCCCTAACCCTAACCTGAACCCGAACCCTAACCCTAACCCAAACCCGAACCCTAACCCGAACCCTAACCCCAACCCTAACCCTAACCCTACCCGAACACTAACCGTAACCCAAACCTAACCCTAACCGTAACCCGAACCCTAACCGTAACCCGTAACCTAACCCGTACCCTAACCCGAACCCTAACGCTAACCCGAACCCGAACCCTTCCCTAACCCTAACCCCTACCCGAACCCTAACCCTAACCCTACCCGAACCCTAACCCTAACCCTAACCCTAACCTAAACCTAACCCTAACTCTAACCCTAACATGAACTCTAACATTAACCCTAACCCTAACCCTACCCGAACCCTAACCCTAACCCTAACCCAAACCCTAACCCTAACCCTAACCCGAACCCTAACCGTAACCCTAACCCTAACCCGTACCCTAACCCTAACCCTAATCCCTAAAGCCTAACCCTAACCCTAACCCTAACCCAAAACCTAACCCTAACCCTACCCGAACCCTAAACCTAACCCTTACCCTAACCTTAACACTAACCATACCCGAAATATAACCCTAACCCAAACCCTAACCCTAACCCTAACCCGAACCCGAACCCTAACCCTAACCTGAACCCTAACCCTAACCCTAACGCTAACCCTAACCCTAACCATACCCGAAATATAACCCTAACCCAAACCCTAACCCAAACCCCTAACTCTAACCCTACCCCTAACCCTACAAGAACCCTAACCCTAACCCTAAAACTAACCCGAACCCTAACCCTAACCCTGACCCTAACCGTAACCCAAACAGTAACCCGAACCCTAATCCTAACCCTAACCCTAACCATAACCTGAAACCGAATCCTAACCCGAACCCTAACCCGAACCAGAGCTCTTACCCTGACCCTGACCCTGACACTGACCCTAAATCCTAAACCCTGACACTGACCCTGACCCTAACCCTAACCCGAACTCTGACCCGAACCCGAACACTAACCCTGGTGTGAACTTGAACACGAACCCTAACCTTAAACCAAACCCTAACTCTAACCTAACCCTAACCATCAGCCTAACCCGAATCCAAATTCTAACCCTAACCCTAACCCTAAACCTAACCCAAACACTAACCCTTACGTGAACTTGAACCCGAACCCTAACCTTAAACCAAACCCTAACCCTAACCCTCAGCCTAACCCGAACCCTAACACTAACGCAAACCATAACCCTAACCCTAAACCTCAACCTAACCCTAACCTTCACCCTAAACCTAACCCTACCCAAACCCTAACCAGAAGCCAAACCCTACCCCTAATCCGAACCCTAACCCTAACCCGAACCCTAACCCTAACACGAACCCAAACCCAAACCCAAACCCAAAAACTAACCCTAACCCTAACCCTAACCCTACAAGAACCCTAACCCTAACCCTAAAACTAACACGAACCCTAACCCTAAACCAAACCCTAGCCCTAACTCGAACCCTAACACGAACCCTAACGCTAACCCAAACATGAAACCTTCCCTAACCTTAACCCATACCCGAACCCTAACCCTAACCCTACCCGAACCCTAACCCTAACCCTAACCCAAACCCTAACCCTAACCCTAACCCGAACCCTAACCGTAACCCTAACCCTAACCCGTACCCTAACCCTAACCCTAATCCCTAAACCCTGACCCTGACCCTCACCCTAACCCGAACCCTGACCCGAACCCGAACACTAACCCTGATGCGAACTTCAACCCGAAACCTAACACGAACCCTAAACCGAACCCTAACCCTAACCCTAACCCTGACCCTAACCGTAACCCGAACAGTAACCCGAACCCTAATCCTAACCCTAACCCTAACCATAACCTGAAACCGAATCCTAACCCGAACCCTAACCCGAACCAGAACTCTTACCCTGACCCTGACCCTGACACTGACCCTAAATCCTAAACCCTGACACTGACCCTGACCCTAACCCTAACCCGAACTCTGACCCGAACCCGAACACTAACCCTGGCGTGAACTTGAACACGAACCCTAACCTTAAACCAAACCCTAACTCTAACCTAACCCTAACCATCAGCCTAACCCGAATCCAAATTCTAACCCTAACCCTAACCCTAAACCTAACCCAAACACTAACCCTTACGTGAACTTGAACCCGAACCCTAACCCTAAACCAAACCCTAAACCTAACCGTAACCCGAACCCTAACCTAACCCTAACCCGAATCTAAACCTAACTCTAACCCTAACCTTATCCGAACCCTAACCCTAACCCAAACCCTAACCCTAACCCTAACCCTAACCCGAACCCCTAACCCGAACCCTAACCCTAACCAGAACCCTAGCCCTAACGCGAATCCCTAACCGAACACAAACCCGAACCCCTAACCCGAACCCTAATCCTAATGCGAACCCTAGCCCTAACCCGAACCCTAACCCAAACCCGAATCCTAACCGGAACCCAACCCTAACCCTAACCTTACCCGAAATATAACCCTAAACCTAACCCTAACCTGAACCCTAACCCTAACCCTAACCCTCACCCGAACCCTAACATGAACCCTAACCCTAACCCTGACCCTAACCCTAACATTAAACCTAACCCTAACCCGAATCTGAACCCTAACTCTAACCCTAACCCTATCCGAACCCTAACCCTAACCCAAAACCTAACCCTAACCCTAACCCGAACACTAACCAGAACCCTAATCCTAACCCTAACCCTAAAATAACCCGAAACCGAACCCTAACCCGAACCCGAACCCGAACCCTTACCCGAACCATAACCCTAAACTGAACCGTAACCCTAACCCGAACCCTAGCCCTAACCCGAATGCTAACCCTAACCCGAACCCTAAAAGGAACCCTAACAGTAAACCTAACCCTAACCCTCAGCCTAACGCGAATCCAAATTCTAACCCTAACTCTAACCCGAACCCTAACCCTAACCCTAACCTGAACCCGAACCCTAACCCTAACCCGAACCCGAACCCTAACCCGAACCCTAACCCCAACCCTAACCCTAACCCTACCCGAACACTAACCGTAACCCAAACCTAACCCTAACCGTAACCCGAACCCTAACCGTAACCCGTAACCTAACCCGTACCCTAACCCGAACCCTAACGCTAACCCGAACCCGAACCCTTCCCTAACCCTAACCCCTACCCGAACCCTAACCCTAACCCTACCCGAACCCTAACCCTAACCCTAACCCTAACCTAAACCTAACCCTAACTCTAACCCTAACATGAACTCTAACACTAACCCTAACCCTAACCCTACCCGAACCCTAACCCTAACCCTAACCCAAACCCTAACCCTAACCCTAACCCGAACCCTAACCGTAACCCTAACCCTAACCCGTACCCTAACCCTAACCCTAATTCCTAAAGCCTAACCCTAACCCTAACCCTAACCCTAACCCAAAACCTAACCCTAACCCTACCCGAACCCTAAACCTAACCCTTACCCTAACCTTAACACTAACCATACCCGAAATATAACCCTAACCCAAACCCTAACCCTAACCCTAACCCGAACCCGAACCCTAACCCTAACCTGAACCCTAACCCTAACCCTAACGCTAACCCTAACCCTAACCATACCCGAAATATAACCCTAACCCAAACCCTAACCCAAACCCCTAACTCTAACCCTACCCCTAACCCTACAAGAACCCTAACCCTAACCCTAAAACTAACCCGAACCCTAACCCTAACCCTGACCCTAACCGTAACCCAAACAGTAACCCGAACCCTAATCCTAACCCTAACCCTAACCATAACCTGAAACCGAATCCTAACCCGAACCCTAACCCGAACCAGAACTCTTACCCTGACCCTGACCCTGACACTGACCCTAAATCCTAAACCCTGACACTGACCCTGACCCTAACCCTAACCCGAACTCTGACCCGAACCCGAACACTAACCCTGGCGTGAACTTGAACACGAACCCTAACCTTAAACCAAACCCTAACTCTAACCTAACCCTAACCATCAGCCTAACCCGAATCCAAATTCTAACCCTAACCCTAACCCTAAACCTAACCCAAACACTAACCCTTACGTGAACTTGAACCCGAACCCTAACCTTAAACCAAACCCTAACCCTAACCCTAACCCTCAGCCTAACCCGAACCCTAACACTAACGCAAACCATAACCCTAACCCTAAACCTCAACCTAACCCTAACCTTCACCCTAAACCTAACCCTACCCAAACCCTAACCAGAAGCCAAACCCTAACCCTAACCCGAACCCTAACCCTAACACAAACCCAAACCCAAACCCAAACCCAAAAACTAACCCTAACCCTAACCCTAACCGGAACCCTAACCCTAACCCGAACCCTAACCCTGACCTAACCTTAACCCTAAACCAAACAGTAACCCTAACCCTAACCCTAACCCTCAGCCTAACCCGAACCCTAGCACTAGCCCTAACCGTAAAGCTAACCCTAAACCTCAGCCTAACCCTAAACCTAACCCTAAACTAACCCTAACCTGAACACAAACCCTAACCCTAACCCTAACCCCAACCCAAACCCTAACCCGAACCCTAACCCTAACCTGAACCCTAACCCTAACCCTAACCCTAACCCTAACCATACCTGAAATATAACCCTAACCCAAACCCTACCCCTAACCCTACAAGAACCCTAACCCTAACCCTAAAACTAACACGAACCCTAACCCTAAACCAAACCCTAGCCCTAACTCGAACCCTAACACGAACCCTAACACTAACCCAAACCTGAAACCTTCCCTAACCTTAACCCATACCCGAACCCTAACCCTAACCCTACCCGAACCCTAACCGTAACCCTAACCCAAACCCTAACCCTAACCCTAACCCGAACCCTAACTGTAACCCTAACCCTAACCCGTACCCTAACCCTAACCCTAATCCCTAAACCCTGACCCTGACCCTCACCCTAACCCGAACCCTGACCCGAACCCGAACACTAACCCTGATGCGAACTTCAACCCGAAACCTAACACGAACCCTAAACCGAACCCTAACCCTAACCCTAACCCTGACCCTAACCGTAACCCGAACAGTAACCCGAACCCTAATCCTAACCCTAACCCTAACCATAACCTGAAACCGAATCCTAACCCGAACCCTAACCCGAACCCGAACTCTTACCCTGACCCTGACCCTGACACTGACCCTAAATCCTAAACCCTGACACTGACCCTGACCCTAACCCTAACCCGAACTCTGACCCGAACCCGAACACTAACCCTGGCGTGAACTTGAACACGAACCCTAACCTTAAACCAAACCCTAACTCTAACCTAACCCTAACCATCTGCCTAACCCGAATCCAAATTCTAACCCTAACCCTAACCCTAAACCTAACCCAAACACTAACCCTTACGTGAACTTGAACCCGAACCCTAACCCTAAACCAAACCCTAAACCTAACCGTAACCCGAACCCTAACCTAACCCTAACCCGAATCTAAACCTAACTCTAACCCTAACCTTATCCGAACCCTAACCCTAACCCAAACCCTAACCCTAACCCTAACCCTAACCCGAACCCCTAACCCGAACCCTAACCCTAACCAGAACCCTAGCCCTAACGCGAATCCCTAACCCGAACACAAACCCGAACCCCTAACCCGAACCCTAATCCTAATGCGAACCCTAGCCCTAACCCGAACCCTAACCCAAACCCGAATCCTAACCGGAACCCAACCCTAACCCTAACCTTACCCGAAATATAACCCTAAACCTAACCCTAACCTGAACCCTAACCCTAACCCTAACCCTCACCCGAACCCTAACATGAACCCTAACCCTAACCCTGACCCTAACCCTAACATTAAACCTAACCCTAACCCGAATCTGAACCCTAACTCTAACCCTAACCCTATCCGAACCCTAACCCTAACCCAAAACCTAACCCTAACCCTAACCCGAACACTAACCAGAACCCTAATCCTAACCCTAACCCTAAAATAACCCGAAACCGAACCCTAACCCGAACCCGAACCCGAACCCTTACCCGAACCATAACCCTAAACTGAACCATAACCCTAACCCGAACCCTAGCCCTAACCCGAATGCTAACCCTAACCCGAACCCTAAAAGGAACCCTAACAGTAAACCTAACCCTAACCCTCAGCCTAACGCGAATCCAAATTCTAACCCTAACTCTAACCCGAACCCTAACCCTAACCCTAACCTGAACCCGAACCCTAACCCTAACCCGAACCCGAACCCTAACCCGAACCCTAACCCCAACCCTAACCCTAACCCTACCCGAACACTAACCGTAACCCAAACCTAACCCTAACCGTAACCCGAACCCTAACCGTAACCCGTAACCTAACCCGTACCCTAACCCGAACCCTAACGCTAACCCGAACCCAAACCCTTCCCTAACCCTAACCCCTACCCGAACCCTAACCCTAACCCTACCCGAACCCTAACCCTAACCCTAACCCTAACCCTAACCTAAACCTAACCCTAACTCTAACCCTAACATGAACTCTAACACTAACCCTAACCCTAACCCTACCCGAACCCTAAACCTAACCCTAACCCAAACCCTAACCCTAACCCTAACCCGACCCTAACCGTAACCCTAACCCTAACCCGTACCCTAACCCTAACCCTAATCCCTAAAGCCTAACCCTAACCCTAACCCTAACCCTAACCCAAAACCTAACCCTAACCCTACCCGAACCCTAACCCTAACCCTTACCCTAACCTTAACACTAACCATACCCGAAATATAACCCTAACCCAAACCCTAACCCTAACCCTAACCCGAACCCGAACCCTAACCCTAACCTGAACCCTAACCCTAACCCTAACGCTAACCCTAACCCTAACCATACCCGAAATATAACCCTAACCCAAACCCTAACCCAAACCCCTAACTCTAACCCTACCCCTAACCCTACAAGAACCCTAACCCTAACCCTAAAACTAACCCGAACCCTAACCCTAACCCTGACCCTAACCGTAACCCAAACAGTAACCCGAACCCTAATCCTAACCCTAACCCTAACCATAACCTGAAACCGAATCCTAACCCGAACCCTAACCCGAACCAGAACTCTTACCCTGACCCTGACCCTGACACTGACCCTAAATCCTAAACCCTGACACTGACCCTGACCCTAACCCTAACCCGAACTCTGACCCGAACCCGAACACTAACCCTGGCGTGAACTTGAACACGAACCCTAACCTTAAACCAAACCCTAACTCTAACCTAACCCTAACCATCAGCCTAACCCGAATCCAAATTCTAACCCTAACCCTAACCCTAAACCTAACCCAAACACTAACCCTTACGTGAACTTGAACCCGAACCCTAACCTTAAACCACCCTAACCCTAACCCTAACCCTCAGCCTAACCCGAACCCTAACACTAACGCAAACCATAACCCTAACCCTAAACCTCAACCTAACCCTAACCTTCACCCTAAACCTAACCCTACCCAAACCCTAACCAGAAGCCAAACCCTACCCCTAATCCGAACCCTAACCCTAACCCGAACCCTAACCCTAACACGAACCCAAACCCAAACCCAAACCCAAAAACTAACCCTAACCCTAACCCTAACCGGAACCCTAACCCTAACCCGAACCCTAACCCTGACCTAACCTTAACCCTAAACCAAACAGTAACCCTAACCCTAACCCTAACCCTAACCCTCAGCCTAACCCGAACCCTAGCACTAACCCTAACCGTAAAGCTAACCCTAAACCTCAGCCTAACCCTAAACCTAACCCTAAACTAACCCTAACCTGAACACAAACCCTAACCCTAACCCTAACCCCAACCCAAACCCTAACCCGAACCCTAACCCTAACCTGAACCCTAACCCTAACCCTAACCCTAACCCTAACCATACCTGAAATATAACCCTAACCCAAACCCTAACACTTACCCTAACTCGAACCCGAACCCCTAACCCTAACCCTACCCCTAACCCTACAAGAACCCTAACCCTAACCCTAAAACTAACACGAACCCTAACCCTAAACCAAACCCTAGCCCTAACTCGAACCCTAACACGAACCCTAACGCTAACCCAAACCTGAAACCTTCCCTAACTTAACCCATACCCGAACCCTAACACTAACCCTACCCGAACCCTAACCCTAACCCAAAACCTAACCCTAACCCTAACCCTCACCCTAACCCGAACCCTGACCCGAACCCGAACACTAACCCTGACGCGAACTTCAACCCGAAACCTAACCCAAACCCTAACCCGAACCCTAACCCGAACCCTAACCCTAAACCTAACCGTAACCCGAACAGTAACCCGAACCCTAATCCTAACCCTAACCCTAACCATAACCTGAAACCGAATCCTAACCCGAACCCTAACCCGAACCCGAACTCTTACCCTGACCCTGACCCTGACACTGACCCTAAATCCTAAACCCTGACACTGACCCTGACCCTAACCCTAACCCGAACCCTGACCGAAACCTGAACCCTAACCCTAACGCGAACCTGAACATGAACCCGAACCCCGAACCTGAACCCGAAACCAAACCCCTAACCCTAACCCTAACCCTAACCCTGACTCTGATCATGACCCTGACAATAACCCTCACCCTAAACCCTTAAACCTGACCCTGAACCTAACCTTAAACCTGACCCTGACCCTGACCCTAAACCCTAAACCCTGACACTGACCCTGACCCTCACCCTAACCCGAACCCTGACCCGAACCCGAACACTAACCCTGACGCGAACTTCAACCCGAAACCTAACCCTAACCCTAACCCTAACACGAACCCAAACCCGAACCCAAAACCAAAAACTAACCCTAACCCTAACCCTAACCGGAACCCAAACCCTAACCCGAACCCTAACCCTGACCTAACCTTAACCCTAAACCAAACAGTAACCCTAACCCTAACCCTAACCCTAACCCTCAGCCTAACCCGAACCCTAGCACTAACCCTAACCGTAAAGCTAACCCTAAACCTCAGCCTAACCCTAAACCTAACTCTAAACTAACCCTAACCTGAACACAAACCCTAACCCTAACCCTAAACCCAACCCAAAGCCTAAACCGAACCCTAACCCTAACCTGAACCCTAACCCTAACCCTAACCCTAACCCTAACCATACCTGAAATATAACCCTAACCCAAACCCTAACACTTACCCTAACTCGAACCCGAACCCCTAACCCTAACCCTACCCCTAACCCTACAAGAACCCTAACCCTAACCCTAAAACTAACACGAACCCTAACCCTAAACCAAACCCTAGCCCTAACTCGAACCCTAACACGAACCCTAACGCTAACCCAAACCCGAACCCTTCCCTAACCCTAACCCATACCCGAACCCTAACCCTAACCCTACCCGAACCCTAACCCTAACCCAAACCCTAACCCTAACACGAACCCTAACCGTAACCCTAACCCTAACCCGTACCCTAACCCTAACCCTAATCCCTAAACCCTGACCCTGACCCTAACCCTAACCCTGACCCTGACCCTGACCCTAACCCTAACATTAACCCGAACCCTGACCGAAACCTGAACCCTAACCCTGACGCGAACCTGAACACGAACACGAACCCCGAACCTGAACCCGAAACCAAACCCCTAACGCTAACCCTAACCCTAACCCTGACCATGACCATGACAAGAACCTTCACCCTAAACCCTTAAACCTGACCCTGAACCTAACCTTAGACCTGACCCTGACCCTGACCCTAAACCCTAAACCCTGACACTGACCCTGACCCTCACCCTAACCCGAACCCTGACCCGAACCCGAACACTAACCCTGACGCGAACTTCAACCCGAAACCTAACCCGAACCCTAACCCGAACCCTAACCCTAAACCTAACCGTAACCCGAACAGTAACCCGAACCCTAATCCTAACCCTAACCCTAACCATAACCTGAAACCGAATCCTAACCCGAACCCTAACCCGAACCCGAACTCTTACCCTGACCCTGACCCTGACACTGACCCTAAATCCTAAACCCTGACACTGACCCTGACCCTAACCCTAACCCGAACCCTGACCGAAACCTGAACCCTAACCCTAACGCGAACCTGAACATGAACCCGAACCCCGAACCTGAACCCGAAACCAAACCCCTAACCCTAACCCTAACCCTAACCCTGACTCTGATCATGACCCTGACAATAACCCTCACCCTAAACCCTTAAACCTGACCCTGAACCTAACCTTAAACCTGACCCTGACCCTGACCCTAAACCCTAAACCCTGACACTGACCCTGACCCTCACCCTAACCCGAACCCTGACCCGAACCCGAACACTAACCCTGACGCGAACTTCAACCCGAAACCTAACCCTAACCCTAACCCTAATACGAACCCAAACCCGAACCAGAACCCAAAAACTAACCCTAACCCGAACCCTAACCTGAACCCGAACCCTAACCCTAAACCTAACACAACAAGAACTCAAAAACTAACCCTAACTGGAACCCTAACCCTAACCCGAACCCTAACCCTAACCCTAACCCTAACCCTAACCCTAACCCTATACCAAACAGTAACCCTAACCCTAACCCTAACCCGAACCCTAACCATAACCCTAACCCTAACCTTAACCTGAAACCGAACCCTATCCCGAACCCGAACCTGAACCCTGACCCTGACCCTGACACTGAGCCTAAACCATAAACCCTGACACTGACCCTGACCCTAACCCTAACCCGAACTCTGACCCGAACCCGAACACTAACCCTGACATGAACTTGAACCCGAACCCTAACCTTAAACCAAACCCTAACCCTAACCCTAACCCACAGCCTATTCCGAATCCAAATTTTAACCCTAATCCTAACCCTAACCCTAACCCTAACTCGAACCCTAAACTTTACCCTAAACCTAACGCGAACCCTAACCAGAACACTAAGCGGAACCCTAACCCTAACTCGAACAATAACCTGAATTCTAACCCGAACTAGAACCCGAACCAGAATCCGAATCCGAACCCTAACCCTAACCCTTACCCCGAACCATATCCTGAATCCTAACACAAACCCTAACCCTAAGCCAAACCGTAACCCTAACCCGAACCCTAACCCTAACACTAACCATAACCCGAACCCTATCCCTAACTTGAACCCTAGCCGTAACCCGAAACCTAACCCTAATCCTAACCCTAACCCGAACCTAACTCTAACCCTAAACCGAACCCTAACCCTAACATGAACCCGAACCCGAAACCTAACACTAACCCTAACCCTAAACCTAACACGAACACTAAACCTAACCCTAACCCTAATCCTAACCCTAACGTGAACCCTAACCCTAACCCTAACCCTAACCCGAACCCTAACCCTAACCCGAACTCTAACCCTAACCATAAGCCTATCCTGAAACCTAACCCTAACACTAAACCTAACCCAAAACCTAATCGAAATCGAACCCTAACCCTAACCCTAATCCTCAGCCTAACCTGAAACCGAACCCTAACCCCAACCCTACCTGAGCACTAACCCTAAACCAAACCCTAACCCTAACCCTAACCCTAACACTAACCCTAACCCTTTACCCGAACACTAACCCTGACATGAACTTGAACCCGAACCCTAACCTTAAATGAAACCCTAACCCTAACCCTAACCCTCAGCCTAACCCGAACCCTAACACTAACCCTAACCGTAAACCTAACCCTAAACCTCAGCCTAACCCTAAACCTAACCCTAAACTAACCCTAACCCGAACACAAACCATAACCCTAACCCTAACCCCAATCCAAACCCTAACCCGAACCGTAACCCTAACCTGAACCCTAACCCTAACCCTAACCCTAACCATACCCGAAATATAACCCTAACCCAAACCCTAACCCTAACCCTAACCCGAACCCGAACCCTAACCCTAACCTGAACCCTAACCCTAACCCTAACGCTAACCCTAACCCTAACCATACCCGAAATATAAACCTAACCCAAACCCTAACCCGAACCCCTAACCCTAACCCTACCCCTAACCCTACAAGAACCCTAACCCTAACCCTAAAACTAACCCGAACCCTAACCCTAACCCGAACCCTAGCCCTAACTCGAACCCTAACCCGAACCCTAACGCTAACCCGAACCCGAACCCTTCCCTAACCCTAACCCATACCCGAACCCTAACCCTAACCCTACCCGAACCCTAACCCTAACCCAAACCCTAACCCTAACCCGAACCCGAACCCTAACCGTAACCCTAACCCTAACCCATACCCTAACACTAACCCTAATCCCTAAACCCTGACCCTGACCCTAACCTTGACCCTGACCCTGACCCTGACCCTAACCCTAACCCTAACCCGAACCCTGACCGAAACCTGAACCCTAACCCTGACGCGAACCTGAACACGAACACGAACCTCGAACCTGAACCCGAAACCAAACCCCTAACCCTAACCCTAACCCTAACCCTAACCCTAACCGTGACCCTGACCATGACCCTGACAAGAACCCTCACCATAAACCCTTAAACCTGACCCTGAACCTAACCTTAAACCTGACCCTGACCCTGACCCTAAACCCTAAACCCTGACACTGACCTTGACCCTAACCCTAACCCGAACCCTGACCCGAACCCGAACACTAACCCTGACGCGAACTTCAACCCGAAACCTAACCCGAACCCTAACCCGAACCCTAACCCTAATCCTAACCCTAACCCTAACCATAACCTGAAACCGAATCCTAACCCGAACCCTAACCCGAACCCGAACTCTGACCATGACCCTGACCCTGACACTAACCCTGACCCTAATCCTAAACCCCGACACTGAACCTGACCCTAACCGTAACCCGAAATCTGACCCGAACCCGAACACTAACCCTGACGTGAACTTGAACCCTAACCCTAACCCAAACCCTAACCCTAATCCTAACCCTAACCCTAACCATAACCTGAAACCGAATCCTAAACCGAACCCTAACTCGAACCCGAACCCTAACCCGAACCCGAACCCTAACCCGAACCCTAACCCTAACCCTAACCCTAACCGTAACCCAAACCCTACCCCTAACCCGAACGCGAACCCTAACCCTAACCCTAACCCTAACCTAACCCTAGCCTAACCCTAAACCTAACCCTAAACTAACCCTAACCTGAACACAAACCCTAACTCTAACCCTAACCCTAACCCTAACCCTAGCCTAACCATAAACCGAACCCTAAACTAACCCTAACCCGAACACAAACCCTAACTCTAAACCTAACCCTAACCCAAACCCTAACCCGAACCCTAACCCTAACCCGTACCCTAACACGAACCCTAACCCGAAACCTAACCCTAACAGTAACCCTAACCCAAACCCTAACCCTAACCTGAACCCTAACCCTAACCCTAACCCTACCCGAACCCTAACCCTAACCCTAAACCTAACCCTAACCCTAACCATACCCGAAATATAACCCTAACCCAAACACTAACCCTAACCCTAACCCGATCCCGAACCCTAACCCTAACCCGAACCCTAACCCTAACCCTAACCCTAACCATACCCGAAATATAACCCTAACCCAAACCCTAACCCGAACTCCTAACCCTAACCCTAACCGTAACCCTACAAGAACCCTAACCCTAACCCTAAAACTAACCCGAACCCTTACCCTAACCCGAACCCTAGCCCTAACACGAACCCTAACCCGAACCCTAACACTAATCCGAACCCGAACCCTTCCCTAACCCTAACCCATACCCGAACCCTAACCCTAACCCAAACCCTAACCCCAACCCTAACCCGAACCCTTAACCGTAACCCTAACCCTGACCCTGACACTGACCCTAACCCTAACCCTAACCCGAACCCTGACCGAAACCTGAACCCTAACCCTGACGCGAACCTGAACACGAACTCGAACCCCGAACCTGAACCCGAAACCAAACCCCTAACCCTAACCCTAACCCTAACCCTGACCCTGACCATGACCCTGACAATAACCCTCACCCTAAACCCTTAAACCTGACCCTGAACCTAACCTTATACCTGAACCTGACCCTGACCCTAAACCCTAAACCCTGACACTAACTCTGACCCTACCCTAACCCAAACCCTAACCCGAACCCTAACACAAACACTAACCCGAAATCTAACACTAACAGTAACCCTAACCCGAACCCGAACCCTAACCCTAACCAAAACCCTAACCCTAACCCTAACCATAACCCTAAACCTAACCTTAACCCGAAACCGAACCCTAACCGAAACTTGACCCGAACCAGAACACTAACCCTGACACGAACTTGAACCCAAAACCTAACCCAAATCCGAACCCCAAACACGAACCCGAACCCCTAACCCTAACCCTAACCCTAACCCTAACGCGAATCCCTAACCCGAACCCAAACCCGAACCCCTAACGCGAACCCTAACCCTAACCCTACCCGAACCCTAACCCTAACCCTAAACCTAACCCTAACCCTAACCTTACTCGAACCCTAACCCTAAACCAAACCTAACCCTAACCCGAACCCAAACCCTAAACCTAACCCTAACCCTCACCCGAACCCTAACATGAACCCTAACCCTAACCCTAACCCTAACCCTAACCCGAACCTTTACATGAACACTAACCCTAATGCGAACCCTAACCCGAACCCTAACGCGAACCATATCCCTAAACCGAACCCGAACCCGACCCAAACCCTAACCCGAACCCTAACCCTAACCATAACCCTAAACCTAACCTTAACCCGAAACTGAACCCTAACCGAAACTTGACCTGAACCAGAACACTAACCCTGACACGAACTTGAACCCAAAACCTAACCCGAACCCGAACCCCAAACAGGAACCCGAACCCCTAACCCTAAACCTAACCCTAACCCTACTAGAACCCTAACCCTAACCCTAAACTAACCCGAACCCTAACCCTAACCCGAACCCCTAACCCGAAACCTAACCCTAACCCGAACCCTAACCCTAACCCTAACCCGAACCCTAACCCTAACCCTAACCCTAACCATACCCGAAATATAACCCTAACCCAAACCCTAACCCGAACCCCTAACCCTAACCCTAACCGTAACCCTACAAGAACCCTAACCCTAACCCTAAAACTAACCCGAACCCTTACCCTAACCCGAACCCTAGCCCTAACACGAACCCTAACCCGAACCCTAACACTAACCCGAACCCGAACCCTTCCCTAACCCTAACCCATACCCGAACCCTAACCCTAACCCAAACCCTAACCCCAACCCTAACCCGAACCCTAACCGTAACCCTAACCCTGACCCTGACCCTGACCCTAACCCTAACCCTAACCCGAACCCTGACCGAAACCTGAACCCTAACCCTGACGCGAACCTGAACACGAACTCGAACCCCGAACCTGAACCCGAAACCAAACCCCTAACCCTAACCCTAACCCTAACCCTGACCCTGACCATGACCCTGACAATAACCCTCACCCTAAACCCTTAAACCTGACCCTGAACCTAACCTTAAACCTGAACCTGACCCTGACCCTAAACCCTAAACCCTGACACTAACACTGACCCTACCCTAACACAAACCCTAACCCGAACCCTAACACAAACACTAACCCGAAATCTAACACTAACAGTAACCCTAACCCGAACCCGAACCTTAACCCTAACCAAAACCCTAACCCTAACCCTAACCATAACCCTAAACCTAACCTTAACCCGAAACCGAACCCTAACCGAAACTTGACCCGAACCAGAACACTAACCCTGACACGAACTTGAACCCAAAACCTAACCCAAATCCGAACCACAAACACGAACCCGAACCCCTAACCCTAACCCGAACACTAACCCTAACCCTAACCCTAATGCGAATCCCTAACCCGAACCCAAACCCGAACCCCTAACGCGAACCCTAACCCTAACCCTACCCGAACCCTAACCCTAACCCTAAACCTAACCCTAACTGTAACCTTACCCGAACCCTAACCCTAAACCTAACCCTAACCCTCACCCGAACCCTAACATGAACCCTACCCCTAACCCTAACCCTAACCCTAACCCTAACCCGAACCTTTACATGAACACTAACCCTAATGCGAACCCTAACCCGAACCCTAACGCAAACCATATCCCTAAACCGAACCCGAACCAAACCCAAACCCTAACCCGAACCCTAACCCTAACCCTAACCATAACCCTAAACCTAACCTTAACCCGAAACTGAACCCTAACCGAAACTTGACCTGAACCAGAACACTAACCCTGACACGAACTTGAACCCAAAACCTAACCCGAACCCGAACCCCAAACAGGAACCCGAACCCCTAACCCTAAACCTAACCCTAACCCTACTAGAACCCTAACCCTAACCCTAACCCTAACCCTAACCCTAACATGAACCCTAACCCTAACCCTAACCCTAACCCTAACCCTAACCCTACTAGAACCCTAACCCTAACCCTAAACTAACCCGAACCCTAACCCTAACCCGAACCCCTAACCCGAACCCTAACCCTAACCAGAACCCTAGCCCTAACGCGAATCCCTAACCCGAACACAAACCCGAACCCCTAACCCGAACCCTAATCCTAATGCGAACCCTAGCCCTAACCCGAACCCTAACCCAAACCCGAATCCTAACCGGAACCCAACCCTAACCCTAACCTTACCCGAAATATAACCCTAAACCTAACCCTAACCTGAACCCTAACCCTAACCCTAACCCTCACCCGAACCCTAACATGAACCCTAACCCTAACCCTGACCCTAACCCTAACATTAAACCTAACCCTAACCCAAATCTGAACCCTAACTCTAACCCTAACCCTATCCGAACCCTAACCCTAACCCAAAACCTAACCCTAACCCTAACCCGAACACTAACCAGAACCCTAATCCTAACCCTAACCCTAAAATAACCCGAAACCGAACCCTAACCCGAACCCGAACCCGAACCCTTACCCGAACCATAAAACTAAACTGAACCGTAACCCTAACCCGAACCCTAGCCCTAACCCGAATGCTAACCCTAACCCGAACCCTAAAAGGAACCCTAACAGAAAACCTAACCCTAACCCTCAGCCTAACGCGAATCCAAATTCTAACCCTAACTCTAACCCGAACCCTAACCCTAACCCTAACCTGAACCCGAACCCTAACCCTAACCCGAACCCGAACCCTAACCCGAACCCTAACCCCAACCCTAACCCTAACCCTACCCGAACACTAACCGTAACCCAAACCTAACCCTAACCGTAACCCAAACCCTAACCGTAACCCGTAACCTAACCCGTACCCTAACCCGAACCCTAACACTAACCCGAACCCGAACCCTTCCCTAACCCTAACCCCTACCCGAACCCTAACCCTAACCCTACCCGAACCCTAAGCCTAACCCTAACCCTAACCTAAACCTAACCCTAACTCTAACCCTAACATGAACTCTAACACTAACCCTAACCCTAACCCTACCCGAACCCTAACCCTAACCCAAACCCTATCCCTAACCCTAACCCGAACCCTAACCGTAACCCTAACCTTAACCCGTACCCTAACCCTAACCCTAATCCCTAAAGCCTAACCCTAACCCTAACCCTAACCCTAACCCAAAACCTAACCCTAACCCTACCCGAACCCTAACCCTAACCCTTACCCTAACCTTAACACTAACCATACCCGAAATATAACCCTAACCCAAACCCTAACCCTAACCCTAACCCGAACCCGAACCCTAACCCTAACCTGAACCCTAACCCTAACCCTAACGCTAACCCTAACCCTAACCATACCCGAAATATAACCCTAACCCAAACCCTAACCCAAACCCCTAACTCTAACCCTACCCCTAACCCTACAAGAACCCTAACCCTAACCCTAAAACTAACCCGAACCCTAACCCTAACCCGAACCCTAGCCCTAACTCGAACCCTAACCCGAACCCTAACGCTAACCCGAACCCGAACCCTTCCCTAAACCTAACCCATACCCGAACCCTAACCCAAACCCTACCCGAACCCTAACCCTAACACAAACCCTAACCCTAACCCTAACCCGAACCCTAACCGTAACCCTAACCCTAACCCGTACCCTAACCCTAACCCTAATCCCTAAACCCTGACCCTGACCCTAACCCTAACCCAAACCCTGACCGAAACCTGAACCCTAACCCTGACGCGAACCTGAACACGAACACGAACCCCGAACCTGAACCCGAAACCAAACCCCTAACCCTAACCCTAACCCTGACCCTGACCATGACCCTGACAAGAACCCTCACCCTAAACCCTTAAACCTGACCCTGAACCTAACCTTAAACCTGACCCTGACCCTAAACCCTAAACCCTGACACTGACCCTGACCCTCACCCTAACCCGAACCCTGACCCGAACCCGAACACTAACCCTGATGCGAACTTCAACCCGAAACCTAACACGAACCCGAAACCGAACCCTAACCCTAACCCTAACCCTGACCCTAACCGTAACCCGAACAGTAACCCGAACCCTAATCCTAACCCTAACCCAAACCATAACCTGAAACCGAATCCTAACCCGAACCCTAACCCGAACCAGAACTCTTACCCTGACCCTGACCCTGACACTGACCCTAAATCCTAAACCCTGACACTGACCCTGACCCTCACCCTAACCCGAACCCTGACCCGAACCCGAACACTAACCCTGACGCGAACTTCAACCCGAAACCTAACCCTAACCCTAACCCTAACACGAACCCAAACCCGAACCCGAACCCAAAAACTAACCCTAACCCGAACCCTAACCTGAACCCGAACCCTAACCCTAAACCTAACCCAACAAGAACCCAAAAACTAACCCTAACTGGAACCCTAACCCTAACCCGAACCCTAACCCTAACCCTAACCCTAACCCTATACCAAACAGTAACCCTAACCCTAACCCTAACCCGAACCCTAACCATAACCCTAACCCTAACCTTAACCTGAAACCGAACCCTATCCCGAACCCGATCCTGAACCCTGACCCTGACCCTGACACTGACCCTAAACCATAAACCCTGACACTGACCCTGACCCTAACCCTAACCCGAACTCTGACCCGAACCCGAACACTAACCCTGACATGAACTTGAACCCGAACCCTAACCTTAAACCAAACCCTAACCCTAACCCTAACCCTAACCCACAGCCTATTCCGAATCCAAATTTTAACCCTAACCCTAACCCTAACCCTAACCCTAACCCTAACCGAACCCTAACCCTAACCCTAACCCTGACCCTAACCGTAACCCGAACAGTAACCCAAACCCTAATCCTAACCCTAACCCTAACCATAACCTGAAACCGAATCCTAACCCGAACACTAACCCGAACCAGAACTCTTACCCTGACCCTGACCCTGACACTGACCCTAAATCCTAAACCCTGACACTGACCCTGACCCTAACCCTAACCCGAACTCTGACCCGAACCCGAACACTAACCCTGGCGTGAACTTGAACACGAGCCCTAACCTTAAACCAAACCCTAACTCTAACCTAACCCTAACCATCAGCCTAACCCGAATCCAAATTCTAACCCTAACCCTAACCCTAAACCTAACCCAAACACTAACCCTTACGTGAACTTGAACCCGAACCCTAACCTTAAACCAAACCCTAACCCTAACCCTAACCCTCAGCCTAACCCGAACCCTAACACTAACGCAAACCATAACCCTAACCCTAAACCTCAACCTAACCCTAACCTTCACCCTAAACCTAACCCTACCCAAACCCTAACCAGAACCCAAACCCTACCCCTAATCCGAACCCTAACCCTAACCCGAACCCTAACCCTAACACGAACCCAAACCCAAACTCAAACCAAAAAACTAACCCTAACCCTAACCCTAACCGGAACCCTAACCCTAACCCGAACCCTAACCCTGACCTAACGTTAACCCTAAACCAAACAGTAACCCTAACCCTAACCCTAACCCTAACCCTCAGCCTAACCCGAACCCTAGCACTAACCCTAACCGTAAAGCTAACCCTAAACCTCAGCCTAACCCTAAACCTAACCCTAAACTAACCCTAACCTGAACACAAACCCTAACCCTAACCCTAACCCCAACCCAAACCCTAACCCGAACCCTAAACCTAAACTGAACCCTAAACCTAACCCTAACCCTAACCCTAACCCTAACCTTACCCGAACCCTAACCCTAAACCAAACCCTAACCCTAACCCGAACCCGAACCCTAAACCTAACCCTAACCCTCACCCGAACCCTAACATGAACCCTAACCCTAACCCTAACCCTAACCCGAACCTTTACATGAACACTAACCCTAATGCGAACCCTAACCCGAACCCTAACGCGAACCATATCCCTAAACCGAACCCGAACCCGACCCAAACCCTAACCCGAACCCTAACCCTAACCCTAACCATAACCCTAAACCTAACCTTAACCCGAAACTGAGCCCTAACCGAAACTTGACCTGAACCAGAACACTAACCCTGACACGAACTTGAACCCAAAACCTAACCCGAACCCGAACCCCAAACAGGAACCCGAACCCCTAACCCTAAACCTAACCCTAAACCTACTAGAACCATAACCCTAACCCTAAACTAACCCGAACCCTAACCCTAACCCGAACCCCTAACCCGAACCCTAACCCTAACCAGAACCCTAGCCCTAACGTGAATCCCTAACCCGAACACAAACCCGAACCCCTAACCCGAACCCTAATCCTAATGCGAACCCTAGCCCTAACCCGAACCCTAACCCAAACCCGAATCCTAACCGGAACCCAACCCTAACCCTAACCTTACCTGAAATATAACCCTAAACCTAACCCTAACCTGAACCCTAACCCTAACCCTAACCCTCACCCGAACCCTAACATGAACCCTAACCCTAACCCTGACCCTAACCCTAACATTAAACCTAACCCTAACCCGAATCTGAACCCTAACTCTAACCCTAACCCTATCCGAACCCTAACCCTAACCCAAAACCTAACCCTAACCCTAACCCGAACACTAACCAGAACCCTAATCCTAACCCTAACCCTAAAATAACCCGAAACCGAACCCTAACCCTAACCCTAACCCTAACCCTACCCGAACCCTAACCCTAACCCTTACCCTAACCTTAACACTAACCATGCCCGAAATATAACCCTAACCCAAACCCTAACCCTAACCCTAACCCGAACCCGAACCCTAACCCTAACCTGAACCCTAACCCTAACCCTAACCCTCACCCGAACCCTAACATGAACCCTAACCCTAACCCTGACCCTAACCCTAACATTAAACCTAACCCTAACCCGAATCTGAACACTAACTCTAACCCAAAACCTAACCCTAACCCTAACCCGAACACTAACCAGAACCCTAATCCTAACCCTAACCCTAAAATAACCCGAAACCGAACCCTAACCCTAACCCTAACCCCTACCCGAACCCTAACCCTAACCCTACCCGAACCCTAACCCTAACCCTAACCCTAACCCTAACCTAAACCTAACCCTAACTCTAACCCTAACATGAACTCTAACACTAACCCTAACCCGAACCCTGACCGAAACCTGAACCCTAACCCTGACGCGAACCTGAACACGAACACGAACCCCGAACCTGAACCCGAAACCAAACCCCTAACCCTAACCCTAACCCTAACCCTGACCATGACCCTGACAAGAACCCTCACCCTAAACCCTTAAACCTGACCCTGAACCTAACCTTAAACCTGACCCTGACCCTAAACCGTAAACCCTGACACTGACCCTGACCCTCACCCTAACCCGAACCCTGACCCGAACCCGAACACTAACCCTGATGCGAACTTCAACCCGAAACCTAACACGAACCCGAAACCGAACCCTAACCCTAACCCTAACCCTGACCCTAACCGTAACCCGAACAGTAACCCGAACCCTAATCCTAACCCTAACCCTAACCATAACCTGAAACCGAATCCTAACCCGAACCCTAACCCGAACCAGAACTCTTACCCTGACCCTGACCCTGACACTGACCCTAAATCCTAAACCCTGACACTGACCCTGACCCTAACCCTAACCCGAACTCTGACCCGAACCCGAACACTAACCCTGGCGTGAACTTGAACACGAGCCCTAACCTTAAACCAAACCCAAACTCTAACCTAACCCTAACCATCAGCCTAACCCGAATCCAAATTCTAACCCTAACCCTAACCCTAAACCTAACCCAAACACTAACCCTTACGTGAACTTGAACCCGAACCCTAACCTTAAACCAAACCCTAACCCTAACCCTAACCCTCAGCCTAACCCGAACCCTAACACTAACGCAAACCATAACCCTAACCCTAAACCTCAACCTAACCCTAACCTTCACCCTAAACCTAACCCTACCCAAACCCTAACCAGAACCCAAACCCTACCCCTAATCTGAACCCTAACCCTAACCCGAACCCTAACCCTAACACGAACCCAAACCCAAACTCAAACCCAAAAACTAACCCTAACCCTAACCCTAACCGGAACCCTAACCCTAACCCGAACCCTAACCCTGACCTAACGTTAACCCTAAACCAAACAGTAACCCTAACCTTAACCCTAACCCTAACCCTCAGCCTAACCCGAACCCTAGCACTAACCCTAACCGTAAAGCTAACCCTAAACCTCAGCCTAACCCTAAACCTAACCCTAAACTAACCCTAACCTGAACACAAACCCTAACCCTAACCCTAACCCCAACCCAAACCCTAACCCGAACCCTAACCCTAAACTGAACCCTAAACCTAACCCTAACCCTAACCCTAACCATACCTGAAATATAACCCTAACCCAAACCCTAACACTTACCTAACCCTAACCCGAACCCCTAACCCTAACCCTACCCCTAACCCTACAAGAACCCTAACCCTAACCCTAAAACTAACACGAACCCTAACCCTAAACCAAACCCTAGCCCTAACTCGAACCCTAACACGAACCCTAACGCTAACCCAAACCCGAACCCTTCCCTAACCTTAACCCATACCCGAACCCTAACCCTAACCCTACCCGAACCCTAACCCTAACCCTAACCCAAACCCTAACCCTAACCCTAACCCGAACCCTAACCGTAACCCTAACCCTAACCCGTACCCTAACCCTAACCCTAATCCCTAAACCCTGACCCTGACCCTAACCCTAACCCTGACCCTGACCCTGACCCTAACCCTAACCCTAACCCGAACCCTGACCGAAACCTGAACCCTAACCCTGACGCGAACCTGAACACGAACACGAACCCCGAATTGAACCCGAAACCAAACCCCTAACCCTAACCCTAACCCTGACCCTGACCATGACCATGACAAGAACCCTCACCCTAAACCCTTAAACCTGACCCTGAACCTAACCTTAAACCTGACCCTGACCCTGACCCTAAACCCTAAACCCTGACACTGACCCTGACCCTCACCCTAACCCGAACCCTGACCCGAACCCGAACACTAACCCTGACGCGAACTTCAACCCGAAACCTAACCCGAACCCTAACCCGAACCCTAACCCTAACCCTAACCCTAAACCTAACCGTAACCCGAACAGTAACCCGAACCCTAATCCTAACCCTAACCCTAACCATAACCTGAAACTGAATCCTAACCCGAACCCTAACCCGAACCCGAACTCTTACCCTGACCCTGACCCTGACACTGACCCTAAATCCTAAACCCTGACACTGACCCTGACCCTAACCCTAACCCGAACCCTGAACGAAACCTGAACCCTAACCCTAACGCGAACCTGAACATGAACCCGAACCCCGAACCTGAACCCGAAACCAAACCCCTAACCCTAACCCTAACCCTGACTCTGATCATGACCCTGACAATAACCCTCACCCTAAACCCTTAAACCTGACCCTGAACCTAACCTTAAACCTGACCCTGACCCTGACCCTAAACCCTAAACCCTGACACTGACCCTGACCCTCACCCTAACCCGAACCCTGACCCGAACCCGAACACTAACCCTGACGCGAACTTCAACCCGAAACCTAACCCGAACCCTAACCCAAACACGAACCCTAACCCTAACCCTAACCCTAACCCTAACCCTAACCCTAAACCTCAGCCTAACCCTAAACCTAACCCTAAACTAACCCTAACCTGAACCCAAACCCGAACCCGAACCCAAAAACTAACCCTAACCCTAACCCTAACCGGAACCCAAACCCTAACCCGAACCCTAACCCTGACCTAACCTTAACCCTAAACCAAACAGTAACCCTAACCCTAACCCTAACCCTCAGCCTAACCCGAACCCTAGCACTAACCCTAACCGTAAAGCTAACCCTAAACCTCAGCCTAACCCTAAACCTAACTCTAAACTAACCCTAACCTGAACACAAACCCTAACCCTAACCCTAACCGCAACCCAAACCCTAACCCGAACCCTAACCCTAACCTGAACCCTAACCCTAACCCTAACCCTAACCCTAACCACAACCCAAACCCTAACCCGAACCCTAACCCTA